>NC_054824.1:1907733-2209608 GCF_018345385.1 Vulpes lagopus
AATAAAAAGATAATTTTTTTCACATCTAACCATAAAAGCTACCTTTAAACATTGACATAAAATGACTTGTAATAAAGTTTTAATACAATCAATTATCAAGATGACACTCAAATTCTCTCAGTTACTTCACAGTTATATTTTTAAAGTTGGTTTATTTCAACAATAATGCTTGGAGAATATCCAAACTAAATTCATTTTATTTAGAGTTTTATTGATATGCTTAGTATCTCTTCCTTTACCATATATATACACATATGTATTTTTTCTTCTCTTCCTTCTACTTACTTAAGAAATCTGGTTGTTTTATACTCTGGATTTTCATGCTTGCATCTGTAGGGTCTTGTTTAAATGTGTTTTTCTTTCATCTGTTTTCTTTTAAAATGGGGGTTAGAGGGCAGCCCGGGTGGCTCAGTGGTTTAGCGCCACCTTCAACCCAGGGTGTAATCCTGGAGATGCGGGATCGTGTCCCATGTCGGGCTCCTTGCAGGGAGCCTGCTTCTCTCTCTGCCTGTGTTTCTGCCTCTCTCTCTCTGTGTCTCTCATGAATAAATAAATAAGATCTTTAAAAAATAATAATAAAATAAAATAAAATGGGGGTTAGATATAGAGGCTGGATTTAGTTCAAGCTTGAGATTTCTGGCTAAAAAATAAGTGATGGTTTGTGCTGTGTACTTTTAATTTTTTTATTTATTTATTTGAGAGACAGTGAACAAGAGGGGGAGAGAGGAGTGGAGGGAGGAGTGCAGGGAGAGGGAGAAGCAGACTCTCCACTGAGCAGGGAGCTTGGTGTGGAGTGTGACCCTGGAATCCAGGATCAAGACCTGAGCCGAAGGCAGATGCTCAACAGTGTGAGCCA
The DNA here is from genome assembly GCF_018345385.1 of Vulpes lagopus. Lineage (NCBI taxonomy): Eukaryota > Metazoa > Chordata > Mammalia > Carnivora > Canidae > Vulpes > Vulpes lagopus. The sequence goes on from NC_054824.1 coordinate 1,908,590, forward strand.
CCCAGGAGCCCTGCACTGTACACTTTTATCAAACAAAATAAAATGTGTCTTCTTTTTGTTTGTGTGTGTGTGATTCACTTGCTGTCTTACAATGTTAGCTATTACCTAGATCCATTCCATTAAAGATGTACAGAATGTCAATATTTCAATTCTACCATTTTTTCTCCATTGATTAGCTAAAATGATTCTCTGAAAAGAAACACAACAATTTGCTTATCTTAAGGTATTGTTAGTATGGGAAAAGCAAAATTGATGAATTATTATTTCTCTTTATTGAGCATTTTGAAAATTATGAGTTTAATGCCTAGCATTTTAGGGTGCTTCTTTCTCCTCTAGCAGCTTATTGGGGATACATGGATACTAGTATCTTTGATGTGTTTTGAGTCATTGTAATTATTATTCACATTAATGCTCCAGGGTCCCATTTTGTTAGTGGTCCCCTTTGCAAGTTGATCCCCGATTCCTTTTGACATTACCTCACACTTTTAATTGTTTGTTCATTTATTTTTGTTTGTTGGTTCAAGATTTCTGGCTTGATTCTGTGGCCTAGGTTCTACTGGATGACCTCCTGCCAATCAGGAATCAGTCACAATTCCAAATGATCTTAATTCCTTTTATGCAAAATGATATTTAGAGGGTATACCCTGGGCTATGTGATTAAATGTTTCTACTGAGTTAGTCATTGTTGTCATTGTTTTCAGATGTTTACATCTACAGAGCTGGGAAATGTATTAATTTTAAGAGGTAAGGTCAGTATGTTAGAAGTCTAAAGTTTTACTTAACTTTTTAAATTTTCTATTTGCATCTTTTTTCCCTAACACTGAAAATCTTGGATCTTAATTCCATCACAGTTTACTATAAACATACACTACTATGTGTGGGTGTCTATGTATGCATATATAAAATTTGTAAATCATAAAATATGATTGCCATGATGAGATAATTGGGACCTGCTTTATCCTCTCTCCTTAAACAATTTTTATAAAAATAAGGCAATATATTTGAAACAATTTTTTAAAAGTCAGATAAAATATGTAACTATCAGGCGGTGCAGGGCAGTATCTTAGGATAAGGAAAACATAAAACCTAAGTGAGTCAAATGATTTCCATAGTTTACCATGTGGACTGCAGAGGAGAGAGTGAACCCAAAGAGCCTGGCAGTGTTGCTGAGAAGAGAAAGTAGCACGCAGAACTTGGTGAGCAAAGAAGGCTAGAAAGGCAGGATGCCAGAGAGAAGAGCAATGCCAAAGAACTGAAGAGAGTTCTTCTCAAGTCTAGTATTGATCCACATATGTGCTTAAGGAATCTATCAAAGCCAGAGGAAAAAAATGATGGGTAAGCAAAAGGCTCGCCAGAGTGCAAAGACTCCTGATGCGTGAATAGAGTCTTATGAGGATATTGTCTTAGGAGGGGGAATTTATTCTACAATAAAGATTAATTTTGATTTGATAAAATAGCTTAAAAGCAAGAATTAGGAGGATTACACATTTTTTTCTAAATAACTTTATTACCTCACAAGAATAAACCAAAAATAAAAAGAAAGTAATAATACCAATAATAGTAAGTAGCAGACCTACTAATCTAAGGTTCACAATGTCTGGAATCCAATAAAAAATTACCAGGATGCAGGAATGTGAGACCTAGAGCAAAGAGAAAAAAATATCAATTTGTGCCAGAAATGGCACAAATAATCAAATTACTAATAAAGGATATTTAAGCAGCCATTATAAATTTACTCTGGGTTTTAGAAAGTAGAGGAAAGTAAGATCATGATAAAGAAAGTAGGCAGATATAAAAAGCACTCAAGTGGAACTTTCAGAAATAAAACCTAAAATATCTGAGGGTAAAAATATTCTAGCTAGAATTAATTGCAGAATAGACACTGCATAAGAAAAGATTAGTAAACTAAATACATACAATAGAAATGATCCAAAATAAAACAACAAGAAGACTGGGGAAAAAAAGGAAAGAAGAAAAAAAGAACAGAGCATCAGTGAATTTTGAAACTTTATCAAATAGACTAACATATGTGTAATTGGAGTCTTCGGAGGCGATAGAGTTGAAGGACAATCTTTGAAGGTATATACCCCCCCAGTATCCAATTTGATTAAACTGGAAATAATTTTTTTATGTAATATTTGCTGCTAACTTTATACCAGGCTTTATTTGCTTTGATTTTAAACACTTTATTTTAAATCTGATATAATTCTATTTTAAAATTTTGTATACAATTTTTATAATCCCAATGTTCAATCTTTGAAGCAAAGTGCATTCTGAGAAGTCTATCTTCTATCCCTGTTCCTTCCAACTAGTTTCTTCAATTCCTAACAACAATCTTTAAAACATGTTATAATTTATGCTTTCAATTGTTATAAATAAGTACATGTGAAGGGATGTGTACATGTGTGTGTATGTGTGCATGTGTGTGTGTGTGTGTGTGTATCTTTAGAGAGGCATAGAGACATACAGACTTATTTGTATCTATTCTTTATAAGAAATACCATACACTTTTTTGCACCTTGCTTTTTCACTTAACAATTTATCCTGGAGAAGATTCTATTTTAATTTATGGGCAGAGTCTTCATTCCTTGTTATAGTTGCTCAGCTGCCTAGTATCCTGTTGCTTATCCTTAAACTAGTCTTCTGTGGACAGGAATGTGGGGGATTTGTCTTTAGTTATTATAATAGTGCTGCTACAGTGAATAGGTTGTACATAGATCTTTTTATATTTTTCTGATCACTTTTATTACTTATTTCCTTCATTTTACTATCTCTTAAAATACTGGTAAGAATGTCAGTTAAATCAAGTAGCTATATAGGGGACCTACTAACCATCTTCTGTGATACGTTTATAACTGATGGAATTTATACTATAAATGAAGATTATATAACCATTTATCCCCATAAATGGGGAAATGGGGATAAATATCAAAACTTTTATGTAATTGATCTTGGTTACTTGCTGATTCATTTGTAATCATTTTAGGGAACAGATGATTTTATGTGGGAAAAACTCAAGGACTCAATGATTATGTTGATTCTATATTTTCACTTTGGTGAGCTACTGTTGTTCTCCACATGAGAAGGATAACTAAGGGGGAGAGAGGACCAAAGTAAAAAGTATTCTCTGTACTATAAATAAATATGTGTGAAGTGCTTTATAATATCCAAAATGCTTTCACATCTATTATTAATTTATTTGATTTAGATAATTTTTTATTTTAACTCCAGTATGGTTACTATAACGTGTGTGTGTGTGTGTGTTAAATCATTTCATTACATTCCAATTTGGGGAATTAGTTTTGGGAAAAAAAAATTCAGCAGAAATGAAATTAAAATTTATCATAATATTTCTTATTTACATCTGTGCCTACGATGATAACAGCAACACAAATGGAAAAAAAGCCTAAGTGCCATTCAGGATAGTTTATTATTACATACCAACATGATGTAATATGCATGGATAATTGTACCATTTGTTTCTCACACACATACCTGTCCTCCAAGAGACTTTGGAAAGTAGTACCATGCTTGATAGAAGCATTCCAGACTTTCCCTCATCTTTTTAGGAGTGATGCTGTGGGCAGAGGGGGAAAACTGTGAAATAAAATGACATATGCTATTGCCTGCACTTATTTTTCCAGAATGAGAAGGAAATACAGGCCAGAAGGACCCAGGGACTACTTGGGAATGGCCAGCTCAAGTGAATCCTTTCATATAGTCCTAAAATTTTGCCCTTCTAGGCATTATATCTTGTGTGAGGCAACTGCTCCCTTCCCCCAATTTCTTCTCAGTCCTCTTCTATTAAATCTTCCCTCTAATTGTTACTTAGTTCATTTGAAAGTGTTTTTTTTTTTTATCCTCCTCATCATAAAATTACCAAAACTAGAAGATGGCATTCTTTTTACCAAGAGAATTCAGGATGAATTGGGCCTGGTTTTGCCTTAATTCTGATTTTCTAATCTGTTGGGTCTGAGATGTTCTTGGCTTCCTTCACTTTTGAAGTTAAAAGCATGACAACCATTTCACACGTCTGTGTGTATTCTGGTCCTGTTCTCTTTCTCTCCCTCTCAGTTTTACTGATCTGGAATAGTTTGTTCTGAATTCACTGTGCTAATTCCATTTATATGTACTATCTAAACTTAATCCACGCTCTTCCTTTTGAGTGATTGAGTACCTTGTTTAAATTCTTCCTCTAGTTAATAAAGTCTATTCAGAAATTAAAATAATGAAGAAGACTTTATATTTTGAAAATAATATATTAATTAAAATAGAAGTTAATTGAGTGGATGGAACCTGTTATTTTAATTCCATAAACTATTTATACTTATGAACAAAGGCTAGAAGGCATCTGTAAAGTTAAAATTGTATTTGTATGTGGAATATGAGATTTTGTGTGCGTTTTAAAATATTTACACTAATATTATCTATAATTATTGTTTCAATTTTTAGAAAACCTTAACAATTCAACTAAAATAAAATATTGAGTTTTTATGTGACATAAATTTATTTTTTTTAAATATAAATATGTGATGATTTAAAAAAGCATAGAGTTTTTGAAATTAGTAAATAATATTTAAATAGAGTATACTCCCTTTAAAAGGCAATTTTAGAAAGGACGATCTTCTTGTTCTAGAGTCTGGCAATCCACTAACCTGGTTTTAAAACAGAACAGCTACTAAAACATATATGATGAATTTTTAAGTTGAAGATAACAGCAGGGAAGAAGATTGATTCCACATTCTCTCTTCATCTCTCCATGCTTCTTCCTTGGACTTCACGTAGACACTCCCTACAACATGCCTGGGAAATTTCCCATTGGAGTTCTGGGCAAGGAACATATGCCCAACTTTTCACCACCAAATCCTCCTTCCTTTCCCTTGCATGGAGAACTTGCAGAGGGCTTTCCTGTGCGTTAGGAATGATGCTAATCCAACATCTATTAAACTGTCCTTTCCTTTTAAAGACATTTATTAAAATTGCCTTCTTGTTCAGTGCTGTGTGTTAAGCCTATCCTTCACACCATGCTCTCCTTGCCTTTCAGGAAGTTTTGTAACATTTGTTGAAAGTGAAAAGGCATATTGGGGAATAGAACTAAGGAAAATAGATCTTTAGTATGACAATTTATGTTATTGAACTGGGCCACATTTTAATGTTTATTGTAGCTGAAGGTAGAGCCTTAAAATTCTTCTAGTGTTCTTATTTTTTTTTTCTGCCACCTTCCCTTTAGGTCTTCTTGCCCTGGCACCACTGCTTAGAGAGCTCTCACAGTCTTGCTGTTGGAGTCCAAGGCTGTTATCCCGGAGCTTCCTTAGTGTAGTGGTGGACCGAGGAGGCACCTTTCAGCTCTCACAGTCTTGCTGCTGGAGTCCAAGGCTGTTATCCCGGAGCTTCCTTAGTGTAGTGGTGGACCGAGGAGGCATTCTGGAATCTTGCAATTGAGTCTGTAAGATGGCCTATATTTTGGATCTGGAGTCTTCACTAGTCTTTCAGGCTCTCTCTTTGGTATAACATCTTTTCCCCTGCTTCCTCCACTAGTTTCAGCCTTCTCAATCAATGTCCTCGAAGCCCTGTCCCCTGCTGACTATTTCTCCCTTCTTAGGTGAGAGAGGAAGACTGGAGGAGATGGAATGAAGGAATTATATTTTGTCCCTGGTGGGTAAGTTTTCTGAATAGTGCCTGGCAAATAGGTCCTTTGCTGAGGAGGAACTATAGGATTGGTTCACAAAGGGTCCAAGAAGAATCATTATGGTTTTGTTTTCTTTTGAAAGATTTTATTTTTTTACTCATGAAAGACACAGATACAGTGGTAGAGACACAAGCAGAGAGCCAGATTCCATGCGGGGAACCCAATGCTGGACTCGATCCCAGGACCCCAGGATCATGACTTGAGCCAAAGGCAGACACTCAACCACTGAGCCACCCTGATGCCCCAAATCATTATATTTTAATTTATCCAGCTGTTTCATATTATAGGGATGGGAGTGATGATTACCAAGATCTTTACATGTAAGAAATTTGAAGACCCTACATATATTTTTAAACAAAATCATTAATATTAATTTCCCTAAATTTAACAGTATAAAAATAGTAGCTGAATTAAGAAATCCATTAGCTTTATTAAGGTAGGAAAATATTATGAAACACATTTTAATGTAAGAGTGATTATTTTATGCCACATGGAACCACTTCATATTATAGACTACTTATTTGAGAAACTTAGGAAATGAATACTTGTCAACTATGCCCCAATATTTTCTATTTCTTTTAATGTGCCTTTCATTTCGACAGTGGTCTTACTATTTTTTCCTCTATTTCTTTCCTAATTTCTGCCATTGTGCTATTCATCTCCTATAATTTATAATGTCTTCTTTGGATCTATTTCTGGAAATATCATACCATTGCCAACTTCTTTGATTCTATGATAAAATGATTATCTGTATTCTTCCACAGTACTCCTAGATAATTCCTCTTGTGATGTATGTACTTCATGTGCCTTTATTCATCTGTCTTATCTTCTTTTGGGGGGACAAAAAGCCAATCGTTATGCATAGCTTCTCTCTTGATTTCTTTCAGATTATCTTTCACCTTTGAATGGTTTAGATATATGTTTGAGAAAAACAGAAGTGGGGAAGAGAGGAAGGTAAAGATCTAATAATTTACACTGCTGACTTCAGCTTAATGCATTTTACCTAATCTATCATTTCTTTGTCCAGGGACAAAGTCTCTTCCAAAGCTTATGGCATTTAGGGAGTCAGCATGGCTCACGGCAAAATGCTGTAGTTCAAATTTCTCTTCATCATGTTCACTACCTGCCTGGCCTTCTTCTATGACATTTACTCCCAGCAACTTCCTTTGGCTGAGGGGTTAGATAAAAAAAAAAAAAAAAGCTTGACAGCACAAAATAGTTTTTCACCTTCAAGCCCATTGCTGTTCTGAATTGTCACAGAGGATCACTAGAGGGAACATTCCCACTTTTGCCCCAGCCCACCCAAACTTACTGCTCTTCATTTTAATAAAAGAATCAATAGAGATATTTTTTTCCTAAATGCCAATCTTAATATTAGAGAAAACTGCTTCCAGCTGGGTGAAAGAGGATTGTTGGTCACCTTGAAGCTTTCTTTGGGCAACATTCCTAGCATCTGGCAAAATATCATCCATAGATTCTGACTGGAGTTATGTCATTTTTTTTTTCTTGGCGCTGTTTTGAAATGTCATTTTCTGATCTCAGAAATAATTTTGATTTACCAGTGAAATAATACTGCCAGGGAAAATACCAAAAGCATAATGACTACTATTCTTGTCTCTTTTTTTCATTATGCTTATGAATTTTCTGAATAGCCATCTGTAGATATTTTGGCTCTGAATTGGGCTATGAAATATTTTGGGCAAATTTTTTGATTAATTTAATGTATTTTTGTCAGATCGGAAATTAGCAACAAGAGCCTTTTGGTGGTCAACTTTCATCTCTAGAGCTTATTCTTTGTAGATCTTTATGAAGTTCTAGGATATCAGATCTCAACACAGGAGCAGATTTGTTACCTGAGCAACTTGAAAGGCCTGAAAACTTGAATACAAATAAGCTCTCAGAGTGTCGGGATTTTTCCTTCCTTCTACAATATTATCTTGAGAGCTATTGGAATTCCTTTTGCATTACTATTTCCATTTTTATATATCCTCCCAGAGGAATACACTTTACCATGAGCTCCAGAATAGAATAAAGAAAAAAAAGTTTCTTTCTGAGATAAATATGTGTATAGGAGCTAATATATAAGAAGGATTTTTTATTATTAATTTCCTTTATCTTATTAGACATTTTAAACAGTTAATGAAAGAAGCAATCATCTTTTTTGTTCCAGAGTATAAATATAAAAATAGAATTACTGTTACAAGGGCAAATAACATCATTCCCTGGAAGTGCTTCCTGTAGAGGCACAAGTTTATTCCAATTCTTTTGAGATCTAGTGTGTATATTGCATTTAGGTTGTCTAAGCGCTCCCTGAGCACACTTGTGCAAAGGTAATGAAGATTAATAGTTCCTCCATATCTACCCTGAAGAAAAGCCAGCCAGTTTTTTTTTTTATGTAATTAGAATCTCACAATATGTTTACTGCTCTTTGTTATTACCTTGCTTATCTGAAAAAGTGCCTAAGGCCATTTTTTACTGTTAACTGAATATTGTGTAATCTCATAGCAATTTCCTATTAAATTTAAAATGACAAAGTCAGGCTGCTAAAACAGTGAATCAGAATACAGAAAATAAATTTAAATTCCATTAACTCTTGGAAACTCTGGAGCTCCAGCTTTCTGCATTAAGAAAAATAATTAAGAAATTTTTATTTGTAGGTAAAACTCTGTAAAGTGTTATGTGAGGTGCTTTTAATATAGTAAATGTCACATGTGCTATATTATGTTAAATTCGTATGTTGAAATTTGAATACATTGCTTCTATTGTGTTAGAACGTGCATTAGACTCTAGTATAAAACTGCAAAAAATGGCCTTCCGACTACTAAGTAGGGTAAAATCAAGGAGGAACAGGATAGATAATGGACAATTTCCTTTTTAAAGCATCATTTTTTTAAAATGATCACAAATATATGATTTTCCAGTTCTACATACATTTAGTTAAACCTTGGCACTAGGAGTCAGGGTATCTTGTCATATAGCATTGGCACACATTAGGAAAGTGTTGTGTCAAAAGTATCAAATTACTATCATGTAACAACTTTGTCAACTTGGCAGTTAAGTGTTCTATAGCATACTTTTTTTGAAATGAAGAAGAAAGACAAGAAGAAGAAAAAGAAGAAGAAGAAAAGAAGAAGAAGAAGAAGAAGAAGAAGAAGAAGAAGAAGAAGAAGAAGAAGAAGAAGAAGAAAGAAGAAGAAGAAGAAAGAAGAAAGAAGAAGAAAAAGAAGAAGAAGAAAGAAGAAGAAGAAAGAAGAAAGAAGAAGAAGAAGAAGAAAAGAAGAAGAAAAGAAGAAGAAGAAGAAGAAGAAGAAGAAGAAGAAGAAGAAGAAGAAAGAAGAAGAAGAAAGAAGAAGAAAGAAGAAGAAGAAGAAGAAGAAGACAAAAAAGAAGAAAAAGAAGAAGAAGAAAGAAGAAGAAGAAGAAGAAGAAGAAGAAGAAGAAGAAGAAGAAGAAGAAGAAGAAGAAGAAGAAGAAGAAAAGGAAGAAAGAAGAAGAAGAAGGAAGAAGAAGAAGAAGAAGAAGAAGAAGAAGAAGAAGAAGAAGAAGAAGAAGAAGAAGAAGAAGAAGAGGAAGAAGGGAGAGGAGGAGGAGGAGACGGAGACAGAGAAGGAGAAGTTAGCATTCCTTGTTTTGGTTTGAAACCAAACAGAAAACAAACTTAAAAAAAATCATTCCTGATAGACAGAAACAATTTTAAATAATTTCAATTGTAAAAGAGAAGGTCTAAAAAATGTTTCTAGAGATCCAGATATAATAACAGTACCCATGTAATACCAACTTGTGATTACTGGTAGCAAACAAAGCTGAAGAATTGGTTGTCTAATACTTTAGGAAACAATTCAAATATCCCAAGGATAATGTAGGATTCTTTCCATCTATAGTGGATGAGCATTCTTCCAATTTGTACTAATAATCTCACGTGTGTCGAGCTCCTTGAACTGGGATAATAGTGTGACAGGGCAAGCTGTGAGGACTGCAGCACACCATGACCTCTCTTCCTCATAAAATCAGGTGCAATTTTATGTTCATTCCCGTCACAAATTTATTAAATTTGAACCCTTCGTACATACATTTCCACGAGATTTCTTACAAATTCCACACTCTTCTAGAGTAGAATACATATTCTTTCATTTTTCTTTTCTAGGTAGATAAAATAAGTTTTTCCTGGTGACAATTTACAGTCCTCAGAAAATCATGGTTTTAAATTTCTGAAAATGTCATTTTAACTCCAACCTTATTCTAAAGTTTATTCATTTTCACCAGTGGAGTCTTCTGAGATGACTGAGGTATCTTGGTGTTTCTTCCTGAACCACCCATCAGAATAGTGAGCTAAATGAAAGGTTGGTTTTTTAAGTCAGTAAGTTGTTGGTTACTTTGTTACTTTGAAATAGGTAACAGAAATACCATTCTATCTTCTCTGTTAATTATGGTCTTCACATATATTATTTAACTGACCACAATAACCCTGTCGTATTAGAGGAGATTGAGTGGCTTACCTGAGATCACATAGTTGGTAAATGATAGTATCGAAATCTCGACTCAGTTCACAATCCTACTAAGTTACCACAAATACAAGTACACAAATTTCTTATATTAGTGTCATGGTATAAAGAAGGATAAAAAAGACATCAGTGTTAGCATGGAGAAGTCTCGGATATATATGGATAAAATAGCTAACAGAATAATTGTTAACTTTTTAGAAAACAGCTTTATTGAGATATAATTCACATACCATATAACTCACATTTAAAGTGTATAATTCAATGTTTTTTTTTTTTTTAGTACATTCAAAGATATGTGCAACCATCGTAATAGTTGATTTTAGGTCATTTTCATGACCAAAAAATAAGAAAAAATAAAAAATAAAAATATCCGTATCCTTAAACTATCCTCCCTCTAACCCCTTATTTTTCCTAGTCTTACAGAAAAGCACTCATCCACTATTTATCTCTCTAGATTTAACTCTTCTGGACATTTCATATAAATGGAATTATGTAATATATGGTATTTTGTCTTTGGATTGTTTCAGGAGCATATGTTGTTTCAATAGCATCATCTATATTATAGCAGGAATCAGTACTTCATTCCTTTGAATGGCTGAATAATACTCCAATATATGTATGTAGCATGATTTGTTTATCCATTCGTCTGTTAATGGACCTTTTCACTACTGTTATTATTACAGCTATGAAAATTATGGTACAAACTGAACATCTGTTTCTAATTATTTTGGTTATGTTTTTAAGAAAGGAATTCTGGGTCATGCTAAATCTATGTTTAACTTGTCAAGGAATCACCCAACTGTTTCCCACAGCTGCTACATCATTTCCCATTCTCACCAGCAACATGCAAGGGTTCTAATTTCTTCACATCCTTGAAAATTATAAAAATATACATTTTAATAGCTATTCGGTAGATGTGAAGAGTTATTCTGTTGTGGCCTTGATTTGCAATTCTCCAATGACTAATAATGTTGAAAATGTTTTCATGTGGTTGTTAACAACTTATACATCTCTTTTTGGAAAAATGTTTATTAAAACGTCTTAGCTATTTTAAAGTCAATTCTGTGTTCTTTGTTTTTGAGTTATAAGAATGCTTTTTATATTCTGGATACTAGACCAGATATATATGATTTGTATATATTTTCTCCCACTCTGTCAATTGTCTTTTCACTTTCCTGATTGTGTCCTTTAAGAGATGGGAGTTTTTAATTTTTATATTTTTTATGGTTTTAGGTCTTACATTTAAGTCTTCATTTTGAGTTAATTTTTATAAATGGTGTAAAAATCCATCTTCATTCTTTTGCATGCTGCTACCCAGTTGGTTGATGATTAACTTGATTAACTTTCATGCTAAGTTTTGCACATCAGTCTTCGCAAACAAGTTGTGGGGGTTACAGAGGATTCTATATTATTTTATATTTGCATTCTTAGTGTCTATCATGTTGCCTAGGAGATGAGAGTAGTATTTCATTTAAATAAGTTAAATCAATTTAAAAATTATTCAATATTAAGGAAGAACAATTTTTGGTATATATCATACACTATGTCATGTGGAAAAAATTAATTATATAGACATTTTAAAAATATAATGGTGATCCTTTTACTTAACCAGTTTTCATTAATTATTCCAATAAAGGACAAAATAATAATACTAAAGTACATATTTTTAGCCATAAAAAACTTATATGTTCTTCTGATTTTCAGTTTCATAGGTAGTTAAGAATTGGTATTATATCTCTTTTTATGGATATGTAAACTAATGGGAAAATTTGCCCAAGGTCGGTAGCAACACTATAATATTGTTAAAAAAGTATCAGTCTTATATCTTTTGTCTCAAATCCATATTCCTTTCTTGCCATCATAACTGCCTCTCCCTCGAATTAGATCTTTAAGTAATTTGTTGTTCCACTTAAAATAAATATGTTCAAAATCGATTTTTCCCAAAAATTTGGTGAAATTCTCATGTCAAATCAAATCAGAAGCCTTATTATAATACAGCTGTGTCAAATCTAAGTTCTTTTTCCCCCTTCTGCCTAGCTTTTCTCTCTGGTGGTCCACTACAATTTGCTCATCACAGAACCATATTAACTGCTATTGAGTATCCTAGAAGTTAATATATTTCAGAAGGCAGTGATGAGTACTTGTTATAGGTGATTGATTGCTAGGAGAAGCAGATAGAGATGTTTTAAATCTTCAAAAGTAGGAGACAAGTATTCCAAAGAACTTAATAAAACTTAATGCTCATTTTCCTTTTTCAATAATTATCTTTAAACAGAAGTCAAGAGAGTGCAGAATGGGAAATCATACACCATAAGAAGAGAAATTTGATTATTAAGAAAACTATTTTCCATGTGTTTAAGGCATTAGAAAAAGATTCACAAGCACACAAAGGCTCAGAATGTATACCATCCACGTAAGCTTTCTTGCTCCTCCCCCCCCCCCCCAAGATTACTTGAGAATGTGATTTAACCAACTGGGAAATGGAAAAAGAAAAAAAGAAGGAACCTAATAATGGGAGAAATTTGGCATAAACTATTAGTATAATGTTAATATAATATTAGTATAATGTTCACCGATGCTTTTAAATACAATTGACTCTATGTAATTTTTGTAATTTTTATATGATTATAAAACAAGTCGAACGTCATAATAAACCATGAAAGAAAATATGCCTAATAACAAAACTAATTAAAAAATAATAAACTTCTTTAGAAATTATGATTCAACAATAGAAATTAGAAATGGAAAGGGAAGGTGATGGGGAAAATGCTTTGTGTTACTTTTCTCATTTTATCTGAGACTACTCAATAGACACACTCTAAAGCTCTGCCATTTTTGTTTTGTTTTGTTTTGCTCTGTTTTTTAAATATATATATATATTTTTATTTATTAATGACAGACACAGAGAGAGAGAGAGGCAGAGACACAGGCAGAGGGAGAAGCAGGCTCCATGCAGGGAGCCCGATGTGGGACTCGATCCCTAGTCTCCAGGACCATGACCTGGGCTGAAGGCAGCACTAAACAGCTGAGCCACTGGGCTGCCCCTTGCCATTGTTATGTATAGTGTATATCTTCAAGTATACATTTAAAACAACCCTCGAATACATCCAACAGTAGGATTTAAAGCATGATATATATCTTTCAAAATTGCGGGAAAAAAATGTTTTGATGTTTCATGTTTTCATGTAAAAAAAAAATGTATAAATCAGAGGAACTTATTCCAGATGAGAGATGGGAAAAGAAAATGAACATATAAATGAGCTAGCAAACGACTTCCTATGGGCCAAATCTGGCCCAGTGCCAGTTATTTGTAAAAAAAAAAAAAAAAAAAAAAAAAATCTACTATTGGAATACACTCACTCCATGCACTTAGATATTACTGATGACTGTTTTCATGCTTCAGCAGCAGAGTTGAGTAGTTGTAACAAAAATGGTAAGGCCCCCAAAGCCTAAACTATTCACAATCTGGTAATATTTGTGAATATTACAAGTTTTTCCAACACTTGATCTGTAGTAACAAACATATAGGCCTCTTTCAAATACCCTTAAACTAATGGGGTAAGAGAAAAAACTAGTAATACGAAAAATGTTAAAAGGAAATTCACAAAATGTGACAAGAATAACTCGAGCACACTCATCCTCAAATTCCTTCCTTTTCAAGCAGGGGAGTGATGAGAGCGCATCACAGGGCATGTGTTATTTCTGTTGGATCTTGAAACCGAATTATGGGTTTTCTAAGCAGAGGACAGAACAGGGACCCGAGACTGAGAAAATATCATGTGAAGAAGGCATGAGGGTGGACAGTAGATGGATGTTTGGGAGGCAGTGGGAAGCCATCAAGCAGAAGAGAGTGACCTCTGCAGGTCTTTGCACTCCCTATTCCTTCCCCCGGGTCTCCCTGAAGCATCCGGCACTTTCCAAATCGGTCTTACGTGCTCATTAATACAGTTGCCATCTCCCTTCAGAAGGTGAGCTCCATAAGTACTCGTTGAATGAATGAGTGAACGAATGACTGACCAGATCCACACAAGGCCTAGTCCATTAAGCACAAAAGACTGCCGAGGAGTCCTGGAGGTCAAACAGCATCATGGCCCACTCCCACTGACCCCGGTTTGGTAACGTGGGTAAATCGCCACCCCCAGTAAATTTCCTCTGAGCCTCGCTTGCCCTACTCCTTGTCTACACAGCATCATCTTTCTTTTCTTTCTGGTGAAAGCAGAAGAGTAGTTGAATACTCAGCTTCCCCTCAGATAGTCACTTTTGGCCAATGCACTTCTTCTTGTGTCTACAAATAGAGTTAAAAGTCTTTTTCTGCCATTTTGTCTGGAGTCCTTATAACATGTTTGCTCCAGCCTGCCCCCAACTGCTTGCCCTGCTGCGTAGACAGGTGGGGCCTATTATTTCGGTCTGAGCCTGTGGCTGGCAAGAGCAAAGTTAGCCATCCAAAATGTCTGTGGTCCAGTTAGCTGAAGTCTGTTCCACGTCACAAACTCAAGCTCTATGACAGTCCTGAGAAATGCTGGCTCCTCGAAGTGAGAGACCAGGTGAGAGTCAGTGGACAAACTTTTGTCAATTTATCTTAATTAATGTGGAGATGACAGCTTTCTGCACAGGCCCAATTATCGGTCAATTGTCATCACTTTGATACATCCATAGAATTAGCTTAAAAAGCTAATGCCTTATTTTCTTTCAAAAATAGGATAGCTAGAAACTTTATATACTACATAGTTAAGTCATAGTAAGTGACTTAATTTTTATGACATTTTAAGGATTACATAGAGTAACAATAATAATATATCCAGAGAGTCTATTTCTAACTTTAGATGAACTATTAAATGCATATTCATCTCTTACTTAATAGGATTATCACTTTAAAATAAATAACAACTGAATTTTATTTTTGTCAAGGGAGCAATTTTCCAAGTTCCATCTGCCTGCTAATATTACTTAACAAAACTAGTTACTATTTGCATATGCAGTGAGCAAGTGACACTCTTCCATGAAACAATAACCCTTTCTCGTGTTTCCTAGCCTTGCTAGGAGAAAAAAAAAAAGTGACAATTTTGTGTTATGGGGAAACAGTCACATAAATGGGCTGTAATTTTCATTTTCAAATAAGATTGTTCCTTCCAAAACTGGAGGAATCAAATTCCATTTCAAATTACATGACTGGCTATATTAGGGCACGCTTGGTTACTCACCTATGCAAACCCACAAACCCTTGTGCCAGATGAAACAATCCTGGATGTAGGATTGTGAAGATTTGCAGAGGTAACCCAATTATTTGGGAGGTGTTTTGCTTTGAGATTATTCAAAGCTTTAGAGGAGGAAGAAATACGATCACAGGGTTTAGAATTTAAAATCCAGGATGACAATAACTCAAAATAAATCATGAGGCTTTGCTGAGTGGTTTGATATCCTTACACTTCTGAGAAAATGAGAGAATTGTAGATATTGTGAAATAAAGACGGGGCCGAAATTAAAAGACAAAAAAAATCTAGCTGAGTATAAATCATTACCCAAACATTTGTATATCCACAGATGGCTTATCTTTGTGTTTTCCTCTATGTTTTCTGTTCTAAAATCTCTGTTCAGATTCAAATTTTTAAATTCGGATTAGAATTTTTAAATACACTGTTCCTGAGAGTATTTGCAGATCACACAACTGTGCACTAGACATTATCACACTCATTTTCCGTAGTCTCGGTCGGTGGGGGGAGATGTGGCTGCAAGTGAATGAGCAGTGGATTTGTTGTGTTTTATATGTGAAAATAAGTTTATCAAATTGTTTACATTATCAAATATTTCTGAGCCTCACAAACATATCGCTAATACATTTTTCTCGTTAGGAAGTGGATATTCTGAACTGAATTGGAATACAAAGCAAACTAGTTTCAAAGACCATCACTCATTTTAAGAGAACATTCTGAGTTATGAGCGATAGACTGATATTTTTAAAGCTCTTATTTTCCAAGATGACTTTCTGTAAGGAACAAAATAATATTTCTCCCATTGAGCTTCCAAATTCTTTCCCTATGCCCTTTATTATAGCATGTATATGTTATACATCTTCTGCACTCTTTTTTTTTTTTTCCTACTGAAAAATCCAATGTCCGGTACAGAATAATCATTCGGTATTTGCCAGTGGCCAGTAGGATTCCATGGCTTCACATTCATTATTTACTTTTATTTTTGGAACAGTCACTGTAATTAAGCAAAGATGGCAGAGTAGATCACAGATACAAATATCCCAAGCTAAATATAACTTCTAAAATATTCACAGTTGATCAACAATCCATTAATAGATTATTTGGGAACAAGACAGGGACTTCTCTAGAGGATACACTCTGTGTAAGGTGGTTTCAGAGAGAGAACTTTTGGGACAAATTGAGTTTTTTGTTTTTTTTTTTTAATAAGACACTGTCATTCTTGGGCCGACCACATGATCCTAATTGGCCTAGTTGCCTGTAGCACTTAATTGTTCAGGATCTTCATTCTGAAATGTAATATCCTCATGATTACCTTTATTTGTTTGTTTAAATGTGCATAATTGGGCAGATTTCATCCTGGAAATGTGTTTGCTTAATACCGCACAAAATAATTTCTAAGTACACTAAGAAACTTATAAAAGGCATTTTTATCAATTCAAACTGTTTTCATATACTGTTATGGTGTGAAAGAAAATGAGAACTATTTAGCGAGTCTTTACCCTTCAGTCATTTCCTCACACGGGTACAGGACCCTGTTTACACCTACACGGCTTTTCCATGGAAGGTCTCATTTCTCTGCTCTGTATAAAGTAATTACGCGGCAGTTTCATTCCTGTGAGAAATTTCCAGATGCCATCAAGATGCGAGAGCTGAAGTCGCATCGCTGTAGGCAGCAGACAAAGGCAAACAGTTAATCAAACTGTGACCGTGATTAGCTGGATAAAAAGTGACAGTTCCTAGCCGTTTTGCAGCACCTGCATTTCTTCAGAATGGAGCTCTGAAGCAAGTATGGTCGGCTCAGCAAATTCCAATATCACAATTAAGAAATAATGTAGAGCATTTTAGAGAAGAAGATTAACAGAGGCACGAAATGCAGACTGCAAGAAAAACAGTGTTTAAAAAAATTGTGTAAACTTATGATTTTGGACATAAGATGGAGAAATGTCTGTAAAAAGCTCAGGAAATCATCCTTAGACCGTGGGGAAGATAGGAATTTGAAAACCATGGTAATGGTGACAATCTAGCAGAAGGAACTACCTGCTAAGGAAAGGGAGGGGGTAAGGAATGCCTATAACGCAACTGAAGAATATTAAATCTGGACTAAGGTTGTATTAACATGAAGAAATAACCACTCAGGCTTGAAAAATGAATATTGCCTTTTCACTGCTTCTAATAATTATGTCATCTAGCAGTAGGCAGTTGCTTGTTTGCATTTTACATACCCAACATTGCAATGCGTGTTATCTTTATGTCCGAAATGTGAAAACTAGAATATAAGGGCATTCACTGCAAGTTTTGGACGGGAGACTTTGAAAGTCTGCAGAACTCTTAAGAAATTCAAATGATCAAGATTTTGATAAAGAATTGAAGTTATTCATTATCTGCATATTTGAACAAAGCAATGGGAGGGTGCAAAAAATCATAAAAATGTAAATCCAAGTCTATAATGTAAAATTCTCAACTACAAAGCTACCAATGTTTTAACTTTTCTTCATTCACCCATAAATGAACATTCTGAATTTTAGCATGTGTTCAAATTTCAAGCACTGAGTTGGCCTAACAGAGGGATTTAGATATATTCCACTGCCCTGATCCGTCAACCATACGGGTTTAGCAGAGCTTCAGGTCCTCTAGAGGTTCACAATAGAAGAAGTATTTTGCACAAACAACACCTATATGATCATCAATGCTCCAGGGGTCCACAAAGCTAAGAGTCTGAGGCCTATAGTCCAACAATTCTAGAAAAAAGTAAAAGTTTCTTTGAGGTAGGAGATCAGTCAGTCCAAAAGACCTCTGGGAACGGAGGTTAGACAACTTTGGGTCCAGACTCATGGAGACAGGAGTCCGTGCCAGTGAACTGAAGTTAATGCAACCCACCCACCTGAGTCTCTGGGCTTTTCAGACCATACTTGCTTAGAATAAATTCAACTGAGTTTAGTAATAATGTTGACTTATAAGAAAAAATTCACCAAACCACACTCTACCTACTTTCTGGAAAACAAACAAACAAAAAACCACAACAGTGAAAAAACAGTTAAGAAGAAACCATAAAGATGTAAAGATGTGAAAAACAAGACTAAGACACGGAGGATGAAGCACACCTAAACCACTATGACCACTTAATAACAACAACGTTTTCTTCAATCATCCCATCCAGAAAATGAAGTCGACATGGGCCTTTTTATCGGAAATTCCAACATCAAGAATAAGAAAAATGAAATGAGCTGGCGTCACTGATGGAGGTGAGATAAAGACAAGAATCTGCTGCTCTGTTTCATCAAAATAAAATTTAGGGGCCCCTGGGGGGCTCAGTGGTTGGGTGTCTGCCTTCGGCTCAGGTCGTGATCCCGGGGTCCTGGGATCGAGTCCCACATCGGGCTCCCTGCATGGAGCCTGCTTCTCTTTCTTCCTGTGTCTCTGCCTCCCTCTCTGGGTCTCTCATGAATAAATAAATAAAATCTTAGAAAAAAATAATTCACTATGCTGTGTGGGATATGGATTTTTTATTTGTATTTGATTCAGAACACTAACAAAGGCTGCAGAATAATGTTCTGGTCTTTTACATTTTTATGGGCACAAAAATATCTCCTTTATCGCTCAAGGTTAAATAATCATTTAAATTTTAAAAATACTATAATTTTTGCCATCAGTATAGATATAGTGAATTTCCTAACTTCCATAGTTTGACACATTATTTCAGGAATTAAATTCTATTTCTATTCATTTTCAGCAATGAACTTTTGAATTCTATTTTTGGAATTTTCTTTCTTTTTTTAATTTCTCAGTTTTATGAAAATATGTCCAGTATTAGGCTTGACACCTTGAGAGGAAGAAAAAGAAAGCATGATGCTTATTTACTAACAACAAACACATGATAAAAAATATATACTGTTTTTGTGACAGAAAACATGAATGTTCAGAGAGGGCACTCAATATAAATGGGAAAAGCCGAGTAGGTCTTCCTGGAAGAAATGTAAGTTTTGAACCAAGATTCATTAACCCTGGGCAGGATTAGGCAGCCAGTCAATATTACTTTGAGTTGTCAGATATTAGATATTAAATAATAAATCAAGAAAATCAAGCTTACATCAATTTCTGGAGAATGTTATAATTTCCAATATTCATAAGGGGAAGCATCCTTTTTATGACAATATTCTAAGTCAGAACGGTACTTTTTCCCTTGAACTTTCACTGGCGAGTTCTAGCAAGCCAACATTATTTCCAAATATTCTTAGCTCTGTTGATGGATCCAGGTGACTTTTAGGAAGATTAAAAGGTCTCAAGAAAAATATGACTCTTACTTTAGAAACATCTACACATATACATATACACACACATGTATTCATAAACATGTATATATGCATTTACAGGGCCAAGAGCTTATAAATTTCACTCATTTTTTCACTTACCAAACAACGTTGGACATGCAAAGAGAAGGAAATACAATTCCTGCTCCCAAAGGATTCAAGTCTGTGTAGGAGAGACAATGTATATGAAAAATCACAGTAATGTGTTGAATAGATAATAGAAATACATATAGAATAAATTAGTGGGACCAATGAAGACATGATTAGCCTTGATTGTTAGCTTAGGATTTCACTCAATAATACAGGATCAGCAGCAGTTTATGCACGTAACAACATACAAAAAAATGTAGTAAACGTTGATAACATAGCTTATTCAGGGAAAGGAAGCTATTTATTAACACTTATTTAATATTGTTGTTTCTTAGATAAAAATGGATAAAGAGAAGTAGTGATAAATGTGGTAGCAGAGTAGCCACAGTCAGATTTTGAAGGCTCTTTCACTAAAGAGTTTGGACTTTGTACCATGAGTTGTGGGGAGTCATTGAAAAATTTTAATTGAGAGAGGGTCATGGACAAATTTACATTTCTAAGGTGCTTCGCGTATGGAGTAGAGACAGCCGTACAGTTAGGAGGCGAATCTAATAATCCAGGAGACGATGATAGCAGTGACTGTGGCTGGAGCAGTGGTATTGTACCTGTTTAAAGATTGAATCAAAATGATTTGGTGACAAATTAAATCATGTAGGAAAGAGGCAAGGACTGAGTTGAATTTCAGGTTGCTACCTTGAGAGGATGGTAGTAAGCTAGTAAGTAACAAAATGAGGTACAAAGTTGGTACCGAAGAGTTCAGGTTTTAAATGCTCCATGGTTGAGTTGACAATTCTTTTTTGATTGGTGGGAATTCTTTTGTGAAGAGGATATTTCCGGCAGGCAGTTGGAAATATGAATCTGTAATTTAGATGGTATAATGGATTGGATATATATTTTGGAAGTCAACAGATTTCAAAATATTGTTAAAAATGTGGCAATATACGAAATCTCCAAAGGAAATTATTTAGAACAAAATGACCTAAGAGCTTGAAGTACTATTGGCTTAAAATTATTAAGAACCAAAATATCTGATGCAGTCATTGGAGACTGAAGGGAAACTTTTCAAAAAGGAGAAAGGAATGTTCTTTAATCTTAGACTAGAGCTTTATAGCCTAAAATAGAAAAAAGATTGTGTCTCAGAGGCAGTAGCCCTGAGGTATGAAAAGCCTTGAGAAAAACAGAAAATCCCAAACCAGAAGATCCAAAAGAATTGCTAGCTTGTCCAATGAATAATGAACAGTTGGCTTCATATATTGAAATGGATTTTTAAAAAAATATTGTGGGGAAATTTTGATTATGAATTCAGTTTCTTTATTGTTTTTTTAAGATTTTATTTATATACTCATGAGAGACAGAGAGAGAGAGAGAGGCAGAGACACAGGCAGAGGGAGAAACAGGCTCCATGCAGGGAGCCCGATGTGGGACTCGATCCTGGGTCCCCAGGATCATGCCCTGGGCCAAAGGCAGCGCTAAACCGCTGCGCCACTGGGGCTGCCCTTGAAATGGATTTGAGTCTATTTCATATCGTATGCTATAGTAGTATCTGACCTTTAGCTTCATGATTTTTGAATAAGGAAACACTATTTTTTATTCACGGTGGTCCCAGAAGTTAGTATTTTTAGCTAACCCACAATAAATTTTCTGTAAATGTTTACTGATGTAAAATTTAACACACTGAATAACTGTTACCATTATTATCTGATCCTTAAGATACTCCAATAAATCCATTATTACAACTTACAGATGAAGAAATTGAGACTCGGAAAGGTTAATCCAACTGTAGTGTGTGGAGGAGTCAGGACTTGAATTAAGGCTTCAGGACTCTGTTACTTGTAGCATAAAGTGCTACCCTCCATGAGAAGAAAATGTGAAGTCTACTGCTCTTTGGCACATTTTTATGGTCACCCAATTTTATTAATTGCCTTCAATGGTTCAGGCACAAACATTTGTGTGCATTATCTAATTGAGCTTTTCAACAGTCCTACAAAAAATAATTAACTTCCATCAAAGTGCATTGGTATGCTTATTTCTATTAATAGTTGCACTAGTCTCCTAGTTACTCATGCCCCAAACTCGAACATCTCCTTCAATTATATCCACTCCGTCTCCAAGTCCCATGAAGGCTAATTCTCTGAGGTCATCCATATCTGTCTCACTTCAGCTTGGAACTATGTCTCGTCCTCAAGTGCTTCATTCAACCCCGTGAACCTCCGAGACATTCAGAGCACTGACAGAGGCAAAGCTGTTGATCAGGGTTCAGCATCGAATTTAATCAGAGGATGACTATCACCTTCTCACCGCCTTCACACAAAACTCCATTTCTATATTTCTCCAATTATCCTCACTTCTCTTCTTAGTCAAGTCCTCTCCCATAACTACCCTGTGAATAACCCATATCTTTGTGATTTGTAAGGATGCTGCCTCTGCCTAAATCAAAACACCCTTACCTGTGCTCTGTTCATCCCTCCACACTTGGCCTTACATGACACTTCTGGATCACAAATCTAAATCTGGATGGTGCCGTTTCTAGGTCAACATTGTACCTTGACGTTTTTTCTATCGGTATCCAAATCTGTGTTCCCTAAGTCAATAACCCTAAGCCACACAAACCTACACTATTTAAAATATTAAATAATGTAATACAACATAAATTCATATTTTAATTAAGTAAAATGAAATACAAAACTCAGAATTCAGTTCCTCAGTTGGCATTGGCCATATACTGCAAGGGTCCAACAACCGTATGTGGGTGGCTAGTGGCTAAGATCTTAGGAAATGCAAATGTGGAATATAATACGTTTACAACAGAGATGTTTCTGTTTGACTGTACTGCTCTTGAATGAAAGATAAGACTAAAAACTATGTTTTCATGCACCTTTAGGCCTACTGCCATGCCCAAAAGATTAAATACCTACTAAATCTAATTGATATGTGATTGAAAGAATGAATAAACAAATAAACAACTTGGGACGATCATTAATAACTCTTCTCTTAACCTTTTTCATCACAAGAGCAAAATTTAAGGCCTTCTATACGCTAATTTGGGTGCTATGTGTAGATACAAAAATGTTCAAGTGTTTCTGTTTTCTACCTTCAAAGATGTTACTGTATTACAGAAAAAAATAAATCTACAAAGAAATAATAATAAGACTCAATATAGACTTGAGGTATAGGGAGCCAGCCTTGCGGCTCTTCCCCCACGGGCAAGCACAGTACAGCATACGAAGCAGAAGAGCCTCTGGATGGCCAGCTGGTTGGGGGGTAGGAGCTAAAGCCACCAGGGCAAAGAGTAGAGCAGCATCAACTATCCAGAAACCCTAAATTGTGTCAAACATTATATAAACCAAGATAAGAAAACCCAGCTTGCCTGGTGTGATATTGTGATTTTTAAGAAATATATTTTTGGTCTTTGTCCCCTTTCCTGGCACAGAGCTCCTAAAACCATTGGCATTTGCTAAGTGATGAGGGCCATAAAGGAGACTTTTTTATGTTTATGGGATGACTTTGGGAACCAGGTGGGGTTGATCCTTAGTGGAGCCAATCATGTGATTAGAAGCTTAGACCTTTCTGTCTCCCAACCACCTCCAGGGACTAGAAGGGCTGGAGGTTGAGTCAACTTCTAATGGCCAATGAGTTATTCAATCAGGCCTGTATAATCAGATCTCCTGAAAGGCTGGATGTCAGAGAGTTTCTGGGTTGGTGAACAGGTGGAGGTGATGGTAGAGGGGTGCCCCTGGTGGGCTTGGAGGCTCCGCGCTCTTTCCCCATAGACCTGCCCTTTGTATCTCTTCACCAGGCTGTTGGTTTGTCTTCTTTAACCTTCTGGGAGAGGGTGATCTACTGAGTAACCAGGTTTCCTGAGTTCTGTGAGCCGTTCTGTCAAATTTATCAAACCAGCAGGGGGAGGGATTCGTAGAACCTCTGATTTAGAGATGGTTGGTCAGAAGCACAGTGTCACAGGACTAAACCCTTAAACTGTGGAATCCGATTCTGTCTCCAGGTTGTTAGTGTCAGAATTGAGTCGGATTATAGGACACCTACCTGGTGTCTAAGGATTATTTATTGGTGTGGGGGAGCCTTCATGCAGACATTAGAATTAGGTCCAGGATCCCAAAAGATCTGGTTTTGCTTTGACTCCAAAGAATTCTCTCCAAGTGAGATTTGAACTTTGGGAATACACTTTGAAGTCACATCAGAGAAAAGGAGACAAATAAAATATTTCCGGTGGGACTGACTCAGAATAAACCACTACTTCCTTCTGATGAACCAATGTCAGAATTCAGAAGAGCTTGTAGACGTGGCTACAATAAGCAGTCAACGCATTTGTTTTCAAGAAGCCTGGGCCCTACCCTTCTGCAAAAGGGAGAGTTCAAAGGTCATTTTCAAAAATCAGTCATGTACAGTATAAATCAATTTATAATTTGATTTCCACTGGAAATTTTATTGAGTTCCTGTGGTCATTTGAAACCAAAAATGTGGCTGTTGCCATCACTGTTTTACCTAGGCAGTAAATATAGTTGGAATGAAGTGTTTCCTTGATGTACCTAAGGAAATAAGATATTAACAATGTTTGCGGATTTTTTTTTTTTTTTTACACTTCAAGTTATTCAGTTGCTCCAAGGAGTTATCCAACTCTCCTGTTGTGTACCAGTCAGGTTAAGTCTTTAAAAAAAAAAAAAAATTATCTATTCAGAGACCCAGGCAGAGGGAGAAGCAGGCTCCATGCAGGGAGTGCAATGAGGGACTCAATCCCAGGACCCTGGGGTCACGCCCTGGGCCTAAGGCAGACGCTCAACCACTAAGCCACCCAGGTGCCCCTCAGTTTAAGTCTTTACCAGTTACTGAGAAAATTCTTACTCTTTAATTCAACAAATGAATGACCCCTGAACCTTTAGAGCCAGGGAGGTAGAAATTCTTTACATTAATGGAAACTTGGCAAGGAAATCTTAGTGCCAGTGCCCTCTATCAGAAATAACGTGGAAATAACGAAGATCCTTCTAGATTTCTGAGAAGTATACTTATAGTGATTTATTAGGAGTCTGGACCTAAATATCCTGATTAAGTCTAGACTCCACCACTACGTAAATTGTACAAACAATTTCCTCTCTGGGCCTCAGTTTTTCCATTATTAAATGAAAAGTTACTGGATTCAGGTCCTTCAGAGATTTGCCAACTCCAGCACTCAGAGTGTGCGGTAAGCAGTATGGTCTTGCAATGATAATTGTCTGCTGTAGACATCTAAGACAGTGGCCAAAAAACATTTTGGCTTTAAAAAAATTACAAGCAGTGTAATTTGAGTAATAGCAGAAATGTATACAGCACAAAATTAGGGATAGCTAATTCTTTTTTGAGAATGGGGTTTGGATTAGGGTCAGAGGGACATTCACAGAGAATGTTGTTCTCTGTAAATTTAACGGGGGTCATCTTCAAAATAGTATTTTCAGGTTACCAATTCATAAAGGATGATCATTAAATTTAACTTGCACATAATTTGGCACCCTATTCTGTACAATCAAGTGTTTAATTAAATCTTTTTTAATTAAATCTTTTAATAATCAATGGAAAGGAGGTGAATCTGAAGGCAAAATATGTGTTGAGACTATTGCTCACTGTAATGATTAACAAGAAATAATGTTTCCCATTTTTCAGTCTATTTAATGGCTAAAAATATTAATTCTAAGAAGCATTAGAAAATGATCATGTCAACATGTGAAATTCTTGGAATCCTTCACAGTGACAGACGCTATGCTTTGTATTTAGCTTTATTTTCAGCAATTATTTAAGATGATACTAAATTTCTGTCATAAAGTGATTTTCTAAAAATATGAGAATAAAAATATGAATATTTGTATTCACCAGTGATAAGTATTTTGAGTTCTGCCATAATTATAGATCAATCCTTACCAAGGTGTTATATTTGAATGCAAAATGTTCTTCCTATTAAATAATTCAAAAAAAAATTACAAAAAAAAAATCAGGCAAACATGTATTATGCACATAGAGGCACAGCACAATGTCATATGATATTAGAGATTGGTCGGTCAGAACTGCCCTTATGGACGCATTTCTGTGCTTTGAGGTTTTGTGTTTCAACTCAACGTATTTAAGAACAGTCTGTGCATATAAAAAAAGTTAAAATTGTGAATATACAAGGGTTAAAGGAAACATTATTTATGCTGAAGTTTCTTTCTTGGGATTAGTTCTAGCCAACAGGATGTCTCATCTGACAAATTTGCAGTTGCTATAGTGATATCCATTTGAATCTAATCACTTATGTAAAGACAAAGAAGAATTACATTTTTTAAAATGATATGACTTAAAACGTTTTAGCAGAAATTAAAATAAAAACATGTTAAGAGACTCCTTGAGATGTGAAAAACTGGACTGTTTTCATTTAAGTCAGTCAACTTTACATTGGAAATGGTTGTATCTTAAAAATACGTATGAGACCGGAAAAATATAGAGCACTAGTTCTTCTGAGGACAGTTTTGTCCCCAGGAGACATTTTTGACTGTCACTACTCAGTGAGGCGACATTATTGACATTGAGTGAGTGGAGACCAACCAAGGAATTATCTGGCCTCAAATGCCTGTAGTGCAGCTATTAAGAAATCCTGATTGAAATAAAATGGGTGCATCTCAGCATTTCCTTTGTTTCTCAGCAGGCTACTTTCCGGCTCTCCCTAGATACTCAGCATCTACCTCTGTTCCAATCTCCTCTGTCCCTGTCTCTCTCTTTCTCTCTCATTTTTATTCTTCTTTCTCTTACAAACCTCTCTGATGAATATCCTTTAATATTTTAATGGAAAAAGACATTTCTCTTGTAACTAGAAGCAGAGACCAGAAGTTCTCAGATCAAAGCCTAAATCAAGAAAGAGTATAGTAGAGGCTGCATCGGCAAGATGGAAAAAGAAAAAATCTGCGTCAGTAATACTACCTTGAAAGACGCTTCAAATTGTCCTAAAGATGAATCGAAATTTTCTAAGATGGATTATTTCAAAACTTCATGGAAGTCAGCCTCGGAGACTACAAACCAGGATATCAACCAGCGTCCGTGAGAAACAAGGTAAACTTGGATCTGTGCAAGTGTTCCCCTGCCATGTCTTCAATTAGCCTTTCCCAGGAAACCCCTGCCTATGGTTAAAAACCACTCATAGTTCTTTGCCTTCCTTTCCATTAACTACAAAATAAGACCATACTTTCCTTATTTGTGATTCCATAAAATCCTTCAGCTGGGTTCGACGTATTATTTTTTATTTCATTTTTCTCGTGGTAAAATACACTCAAAATTTGTCACCTTAACCCCTCTTGAATGTACAGTTCAGTAGCACTGAATTCACATTGTTGTACAGCCATCCCCACGATCCGTTTCCAGAACTCTCTTCATCTTACAAAGCTGAAACGCTGTGCCCGTTAAATGAAGATAAGGAAATAATATGCATCCAAAATTGTGAAGGAAATTATAAAATATGGTCTGATAATTTTGGTTATCATTTCTTATGAATTTACTTATTTAAATTCTAGCCAAAATCTTTTCCTTTGGACCTAAGTGTTCTCTATAAGAAATTTCTCCTAAATTTGACTTCTCATTCGCTTACTGCATTAATTAATTGAAGACAAGGGAATAAGAAAATGAGAAAGAGTCTCATTACTGAGTTAATTGAACAGGGAAGTTGAGATGTGAAATAATGAAAGGAAAGTGAAATGTATTTCCACTATCAATTGATCATTTTACACAACTCTTCTCCTTCCATGATGCCTTGGCACACGCACTCAGGGTTGATATTTTTCTGTTCTTTACCACCTCTCTGGCCTTTTCACAGGCATAGGCAAAGCCACATTTAATCTCTAATTTCATGGGCTTTAGAAGTTTTCATACTTCTAATTTACATGTTGGTAAAATACGGTCCTACATATGGATAAAGCCATCAATATTACATATTGGTACAAGATGGGGTTTATAGGAAGTGCTTGGTATTCACAACCTACCCTCTAAACAGAGCATCTCACAATCAAATGCCTCCAGGTGCCAACAAAGCGAATAAAGTAGCACGTGTAAGCATACGTGCAGGTCGAAGGAGGGGACCACGGAGATCACCGCAGGCCTCGGCCAAAAGGGCCTAGTTGCTACTCAACTCTCAGTGTCACCAGACATGATGATTTTTTTCAGGGTCGCCGGAAAATTTGTTTTCATGTAAAATTTCCCAATTTTTACGATGTTTACACAATTTGAAATCTCTGGAGGCCAGACAAGAGTAATCTGCATGTCAAATGCATTTTATAAACCTCCAGGTTCTAACTCCTGATCTAAGCAGACATGCACATTTTTCATGTTAGACTATAAATAGAGTAAAGGTTGTCACAGTTCTGCTTAGAGCGCTCGTGGAGTCTTGAGGGAAATGGTTTACACGCTCCCACATCTTCCACTCATAATATGGCTTCACGTAATTTAACATTAACTGAAAAATTCCCTCTATTTAAATTGGAATAAGGGAGTTTTTCTGTCTCACTAGCTGTCACATCCTTCTTTTTCCTCTCATAACTGTTCTTTTGTCACACGTAGGAGACTCTGGGAATACTCTACTCACTAGCTTTTATTCTCTCTCTTTGTTATTCATACTAAACTTTAGAAATACTAACTTTAAACCCGTATTTCATATTGTCACATATATATTCAGTATGATGACACTGGTATGTTTTGAGTGAATATATAGTTTTATCATGGCGTATTTTTCATTAAGAATTCTTCATAGTTTCTCATCAATTATGTTTCTCCTACTAATTTCCGTATTACGAATCTGTACGTCGGCTCTAGATTCCCAAGCCCACATATTATTGTATCCAGTGCATAGAATTTCCCTTTCTTTAGTAGCTTCTAAGTTTACTAAGTTCTTGTTTTTGTTTCTGAAGAGACTATGCTATTCCACGAATTTATTTTTCTTAAGTTTGACATGTATCAATACCTTGCTTCACCAAGTAATTGAGCTCCACAAGAGTCATCCATTTATTAAAGCTCAATGAAGAAACTTGAAATTTAGAGGAATACTATAATAAATATTTTGGAAAATAAATAATCAACCTGTTTAAATTATTCTTCGTATAAAGGATTTTGTGTATGTTAGATTTGTCCACTGCAAATGTGCGTTTTCCTGGCATCTCCCTTTAGACTATAATTTGAAAAACACTTAGATGTTGTCCTATATTACTGTCAGTTATTCAGATATCTCTGTCCGCAGTGTATATGCTAATATCCAAAACCACCCGAAAATCTGAAATCATGTGTGTGAGCACATGCACACACACATCACGGACACACACAAACAACACACAAATTTTCCTACTCAATTTCAGGACAGTTGTAACAATTTCCATGAGAAGACTTTGCTTATTTCCAATAATCACCATAGCTAACAATGATTTTCTGGGGCGTAGGGGGCAGGTGAATGTATAGTTAGGCTGCGTTAACAGGGGACAAAATTGGTGGTTCTCCTTGAATCCATTCTACTGTCAAGACTCCATTTCTTGTCTCAGAAGTGACATTTAATATATGATTGACCTTTATCTCAAATTCTAAAATTGTCAATTTTCTTTATGATCGCCTCCAGTAAGGAAATTAATCAAAAGTTTAGGAAAATAAATTGGTTATTTAACTTATGTCACTCAGTACTAAAATAACGCGAAATTTCTCGGTGCTGCTCATAAGAAATATGCAGTTTATGATTTTTTTTTCCTCTGACTATTTGATATTCCTCTCACTCTGGCTTAAATATCTTTGGCTTCTCAGGAACACTGACCTCCGTACCAGTAGCTTGCACACAAGCTCACACAAACAGTCACAGTGTACATTTCACTATCATTCGACATTTTTTTTGGATAATCAACTCCAAAATCCCACTATCTGGTTGCACCTCCTGATGTTCTATATTTCATGCTTCCAAATTTCGACTGACCTAGATTTTTGTCTTGACCAAGATGGAGATCTCCAGTTATCCCTGTCACATATTCTCCCCACATCCTAATTCTGACATCACTTGCCTCTCTTCCAGGTCAAAAACGTATAACCAGCTGTTAAAATCACACTTCCCCAACTATTATTTTGCCAATTGGATCCAACATGCCAACCTATAGTTATTCTTGGCTCCAATTATGGAAATTTATTTGACTGTGATCTTCTGGAGAAAGTCACTAATAGGGATGAATGAGTAGATGTACCATCTACTATTCTTATGTCCAAACTCAGTTACAGTCTTACTTTTGCCTAACAATCCTGTTATTTATATTTTGCCACGGATTCCTGCTAGCCCTAGAAACACTTTTGCAACCCCAATTGGAAGCTCCCTATTCAAATATCCTCTTTGTCAAAACTGATCTACTTCATCTATAGCCTCACAACTTCCTCTCTAGCAGTACATGCTCTCCTGCCTTTTTTTTCCTTGATCAAACCAAATACTATACTAATCCATTGTAATTGATCTTTGTCAGCCACCTCTTGACACGAACACCAAATCTCATATAAAATCTACAATCTACAGATACCGTCGCTGAGGCAGAAATGTTGACTATTAGGGAAGAATTATATAAATGGGTTTATTTCACTTGTTTTCATGATGGACAAAAAGAAAAACAGACAAAGGGAGATTATTTCTTAGATTATCTCCATTACTCAATTCTCCCAGTTTCTCATACCTTTTTCTCAATACCCACTCCCAGCTGATGACCTCACCTGATATTCTTACTCTGTTAATCTCCTCAGCACATCTATAATCCTACCTACCTTCACCACATCTCTTTCTTCACTGCTTTGGTAATAAAGGGAATGTCCTTCCTTCTACCAAAGGCCAGGCCAGTCTTCCGTGGGTGCTCTGAAGCGCCTCCTCTTAACTCTCCATAAAACTCTGCTCTTTAATTTCTTCTCTCCTTCTTTTCTATGGCACTTACGTCACTATAACAGCATCTTCTCTGATCTTCAACCACTATACAAATAGAAGCAAAAGAGAACAAATGCAAAACATCCAATTCTACACTGTCTCCAACTGTTTGGCCCTATCCCTGACCTATCCCAGAGCCAACCGTTCCAGAAGATTTGTCTGCACAACTACTTCTAACTTTATGTCTTCAGTCATGCTTTGATCCAATCCAATCTCATCCTTTCCCTACTACCCCATTAAAAATATATCTGTCAAGGTCTCCAATATTGCTGATGGTATTTCTGTATTCAGCTTACTCGATATCATACCAAATCAGCCACATCCACGTTATTGAAAATTCTCTCTCATGGTTTCCAGGACACGTTTGTTTGTTCGTTTTCTTGCCTCAACTGATCCTCTGATGGTCTCCTTTGCTGTATTCTTCTCCTTCACCAGTTTTTACATATTAGAGTCATTTGCAACTTAAACCTGGACTCTGCTCTCCATATATATTATTTCCCGTGACGTACTCTAATCCACTCAATAGCAGCAATCAACTTATTCATATTGTTTTGAAACAGATACATTCCATAGTTGAGGGGACTCATATAATTCCTACAACAGATGTGTCTTTTAAGTTTTTGGTCATGACAAAGCTTGAGGTTAAAACTTAGATTTTGGGAGTAAAAATTGAAAATTTTAGTTGCCAGTTGAATGAATTGGATAGCTTCTTCATCCTTTCACTGTAATTCAGGACTGTGATTCAAGTCATGATTTTGATAAGAAATAGAATATAGGGGCACCTGGGTGGCTCAGTGGTTGAGCATCTGTCTTTGGTCAGGTCGTGACCCCGGGGTCCTGGGATCAAGTCCCGCATCGGGCTCCCCGCAGGGAGTCTGCTTCTCTCTCTGCCTGTGTCTCTGTCTCTGTGCGTTTCTCATGAATAAATAAATAAACCTTAAAAAAAAAAGAAATAGAATATATAAACATTTTAACTTAAATAGGAATTTTTCACACTTGCTTAGTCTTCTATTTGCATTCTTTGTACAATACATTTCTGTGGTCACCAAAATGCATGCATTCAGGACTCTTATAATCTTACTAAAAATGTCTACTTTAACAAAGCATTTGAGCATTAAAAACTAAGTGTTTTATGCTAAATAAAAATGTGGCAAACATTTCTGTAACTATCTAAATAAAGGAAAGTCTATAAATTCTGGCCTCTATGAGCAAAATAGGCTACAAACAATTTCTTGAACCTGCCATGTGCTTTCTATTCTCTACATTTTTCATGAAAGGATAATCCTCATCTATTATTCTTTTGAATAAATAACACTTCTTCCGATCATCTCTGTTATATATTTCTTAACCCCTGATTAGTTAGGTGCTTATACTTTTTATTTTTTCCTACAACTTTTTTTTTTCCCTACAACTTTCTTAATGTGTGTTTTTTATTTCCCACATCTTTATTTCTCTAGAATCTGTCCTGGAAAATTTCTTTAGCAATATCATTTATTCACCAACTCTGTTTTTACCTGTGTCTAAACTTTTGCTGACTGTATACATTTAATCTTTAATTTGAATTTTTATAGTTATTTCATGGCTAAAATTTATGTATCTTTTGAAAATCTGCTAAAAAAATAAAAATAAAAATCTGCTGATTCTGTTTTATGATCTTGTGTCATTAATTTACATATTACTTTTGGAGGGGTATTTTTAAAAACATTCAATACCACAAAATGTTATTTTTTTCATATAAGATGAATACATTACTCCATATAGAAATAGTAATTTCTAATTGATTAAGTTTTGAATGTGAAAGTAGCCTACTTAGTATTTGAGAAAAATATATGGGCTACTATCTTTAAGATTGATTGAAAAAGCTTATTAAACAAGATAAAAAACACAAACTAAAAGTTTAAAAATGATAAATTTGACTACTTTATGATTTAGACAATTTAACCAAAAACAAAACAAATAAGCAAATAAAAATATTTTTATTGGGGATCCTTGGGGATCCCTGGGTGGCTCAGCAGTTGAGCGTCTGTCTTGGACCCAGGGCGTGATCCTGGAGTCCCAGGATCAAGTCCCACATTGGGATCCCTGCATGGAGCCTGCTTCTCCCTCTGCCTGTGTCTCTGCCTCTCTCTCTCTCTCTCTGTGTCTTTCATGAATAAATAAATAAGTAAAATATTTTAAAAAATCTTTTTATTAAAACACATCACAATTAATGTGAAAATGGAAGCTGCAGACTAATGGAAAACATTAACGTCCCATATAAATAATATATATATTTTATATAATATATATGTGAATCAGAAAGACAACATAATAGATACATGAGTGCAGGTTATGAGCAAGTAATTTCACAGAAAGGACGTATTTCACAGTGTTTCACAGAAGGACACCCAACTGGCCAATGACCATATTAAAGATGCACATATTGCCCGTAATGAAGGAAATGCAAACTAATGTCATAATATGAAACCATTCAATGTCAAAATTTAATTTTTTGATGCTGCTACATTTTTTGTAGGATTTAAAGTGATAAGAATCTCCTTAATCATTGTTTAAAAAGATAGATGAACATTACTATAACAACTCTGAAAAAATTTTGCCACCATATAGATAAGTTCACATACATTAAGTCTTGATGATTCAACTTTTAGAGAACCCTAAAATATGTGCAAAAATTATATACAAAAATATTTCTCAAAATGCTGTTTGTTTATTATTGAACAAAAATGAGAATACAATTGTCCACCAATAATAAAATGGATAAGGGGCACCTGGTTGGCTCAGTCAGTAGAGCATGCAAATTAGAGTCATGAGTTCAAGCCCCACATGGGGCATAGAGCCAACTTAATTAAAACAATAATTAATTATAATAATAATAATAATAATAATAATAACAAAATGTTTGGTGTTTTCATACGGTGGGATACTATACTTTTGTTAATTGCATTAATAAATATATACATAGTAGTTCCCCTTACCTGTAGTTATATTTCCTTGATTTGGTTTACCCACAGTCAACATGGTCCCAAAGGAAAGGATTCTCCTTCTGAAAAATGGTCAGATGGTCGATAATAACCTAAGGCCACATCACAATGCCTACATCACCCACCTCACTTCATCCCCACATGGGCATCATGTCATCTCACATCATCACTAGAAGGACCAGCCCAGGACAGTATTTTGAGAAAGAGACCACATTCACATAACATTTATTACACACACAACATTGTTACAATTGTTCTATTTTATTATTATTATTATTAATCTGTTACTGTCCCTAATTTATAAGGCTTTATCATAGGTATGTACACATAGAAAAATAAAAACCATAGTATACACACACTCCAGTACTATCTGTGATTTTATCCACTAGAGACCTTAGAATGCATCTCCTGTGGATAAAGGGGAACCACGGCACCAACAACCATTAATCTCAAAGACAATATAGAGTGTAAAAAGATGGTGTAGACATATAATGTAATTAATGTCGATTTTTTAAATATGCACACTAAGACTATTGTTCATGAGTACACCAAATGTGATGACAACATCAAGTGCCTCTTAAATAAATAATTTTAAGTGATTATCATTGGAAATGAAAGAAAAATTGATGAGAGATTTCTCAACTGCATTTCTACCAATTGATTTTTTAAAAAAATGATTAGAAGATATTAAGATTTGATGTAATTGGGTTATAGGTAAGGATATCATATTATTTCTCATTCTTTCTTCTTTTTTGCATTACTGAAATATTTCCGAATATTTGGGTAAAAAAGAAAACAATGTCCCTGTGTCTATTTTATTTTATTTTTTTAAATTATAAGCTCTTCAATGGAATAGAGCATCTTCATGGGGGCTGCTTGCTACTGAGCATGTTCTGTTTACTCAGATGTACATTCATTCATCAGTAATATGTGTTTACAAAGTAAATAAAATATAGTTTGGGTCTCCTTCTCCAAATGATGAAGTAATATGCACACTAGTGATTTTTATGCTATTAATTGTAGTAACAGCAGCACTAGCATGATTGAAGCTATTGATGAACCAGAAAAGCCAAGAAGATAAAGATTGATACATCTGCATCCCTCCCTTTCAGGACACAGTGTAAACCCCTCTGTGCCTGTGTGGGGTCTTCATGGTGGTTCTTTCAGGGGTTCAGCCATACTGCTCGGATGCTAATATTTGTGTCTCTAAGGCTTTGATATATTCTTGACACACGTGTGTTTCTGTTTAGTGTTCTGTTCGTTTTCCCCACCAAATAAAATATTTTCTGCAAGTAAGCAGGGCATAAATTCTAAAGTAACAGCCACTACTCCTTGTTAAGCTTCGTGATGCACGTCCATGTAGGGATCGAGGCCATATGCCTTGCTAGAAAAGATGCACACCCGCAGGGCCACACAGTTCTGAAAATCATTTGTAACTGCATGAGGTTAACTCATTTACAACAGGGGAAAATAGATTGAAGTTTAGTCTAAGTAAGTTTTGGATTTCTCGAATGACTTCAGCTTCCAACCATTTTCCCCATTTAATAATTAGTACTGTGAGGCCTGCTGGATTCTCTTCTGCGCCTGCTTGACCGCTCAAATGCAGAATTTTTCATAGTATAGCAGCCGTGCCTGAGCAGATCACTAACAGCCGTGTTCAGAAACCCCTCGAAGAAGACCTCCATGTTGCTTCTAAGCTCACAACCTGATTTGCAAGTTAGATACAAAGGCATACCCTGGGAGATGCCTTATGAAGTCCATCTCCGTTGGAGACCCGATTTCCCAGGACGAATATATAACACAATCTCAGATTTTACTTGATTTTTTTGGAACACAAGAAGCCTTTAATGATATGTGTTTGTCCCTGTGCTTGTTCCCACCACATATCAACCCAAATTCTACATTTCCTCTGCTTTCCCTGAAAGATAATTAGGTTTTAATAACTGCATGCTTTAAAAAAATATACCATCTTAACAGTTTTAAGCTTGTCTCTGTACCTTCAAAGGAACAGTTCCAACTGCTACAGTAATTCCATGAGCATGAGCACCAGCATTCCCAGGAGCTGTGCCAACGTACGTGCAAGCTCAAGAACTCTCCCTGGAAGTCCCACTTCAAGTAACTCCAGCTGGGCGCCCCGGCCGTGTCTCTCGTCCTTCCCTGGCTCTTACAACCATGTAATCAAGCTTCAGCTCCCAGCGATGCTGGTTCTTTGATCTCTGTGTCTTTCTACATCTGTGCTTTTCTTTCGGTTGGCATAGCCCCTACCCCAGGGCAGATCTTCTTGACCGTGTCTTCCGACTATTGCAGTACCTTGCTGAGAGTCTCTTACCTTTCATTTGAACACAGTCCCTAACCCCCACTGCTGATGCTAAGATGGACTTCTCCAACCCTATCATTCTGCTTCTCTAAAAAAAAAAAAAAAAAAAAATCAAGCCTGAGCACCTTGGCATAGAATTGAGTTTCACTAAATCATAAATGATCTGCTTAAAAATCCTTTTTATATTATGCTAAATATTAAAGAGCCAGTTTAATAGAAATATTCGAATTAGCTGCTATTTCTTTATTTTAATTTTCAACTTAAATCTTTGATTTATGAACTCAAATATTTACTGAATCCATCTGCAGATCTTCTCGTTAGGAAAACTGAGTATCGATAGCATCTATGAATAGCTCTTAAAGGACAGCTAATGTCAGAGGAAAACAAGGAATTAAGTGTACGCAATTTAAAGAAATAGCTTTAAATATCAAAACTCTAGTTCACTAAATTGTACACAAGCAGACCAGAATATACGTGCAGGATGAATTTTGTATTTCACTGTTGACTACCTTTTCTGGACAACATATTATGCAGATGATATTGGATATGAGAAAATTCTTAAGGTAATGGATGGTAAACTTTATTTTCCAATTGCTTTACTAATGGAGGTAACTGTGCAGAATTCCAGTAATACTTTCAACATTCTGAGCATAGTCTGTTCTTAACAAGAACAAGAATATGCTAATAAATATTGAAGAATTCCTTTTCTTTCTGAAAAGATGCAAAGTAAACACCACTTTATCTCTCTTCTGCAGTCTCTTTTGGTCAAATAAACATGTTCGTTCTCAAAAGAGTAAACATATTTTCATGCTACTAATATGATTGAGAGAGAAGCAATGGATTTTTTTCAGAAGTCTACACAATTATTATTATTTTTGGAAATGGCTTCTTTTGCAGAGGGGGCAACTTGGTGATGGGAAAATTGTCAACTTAAAGTTAAAGATCTCTTGATGGAATCAAGCTTCTTTAGGGAAACATCACTGGTTTTAATGTGGGAGTTGTATGGATCATGTGGGTTCTGAACATTTAGCCAAAATTATCGTCTTTTCATGCTTCTTTCTTAAGTGG
The DNA here is from genome assembly GCF_018345385.1 of Vulpes lagopus. Classification (NCBI taxonomy): domain Eukaryota; kingdom Metazoa; phylum Chordata; class Mammalia; order Carnivora; family Canidae; genus Vulpes; species Vulpes lagopus. The sequence goes on from NC_054824.1 coordinate 1,945,681, forward strand.
TAAAATTTCTCTCCTTTTGCCAGTGTTTACTTATATGCTAGTATTAATTTTAGTGATGGCGCTGTTTCACTCTAACGAAGATAGAAAACACGATGAAATACTTCAAATTCAATTTCATTTGACTTGGAATGGAGAAATTTCATTGAAAGAATTCTTTCTTTCTTTCTTTCTTCTTTCTTTCTTTCTTTCTTTTCTTTCTTTCTTTCTTTCTTTCTTTCTTTCTTTCTTTCTCTTCTTTCTTTCTCTTTCTTTCTTCTTTATTTCTTTCTCTTTCTTTCCTTCCTTTCTTCCTTCCTTCCTTCCTTCCTTCCTTCCTTCCTTCCTTCCTTTCTTCTTCTTTCTTTCTTCTTCTTCTTCTTCTTCTTCTTCTTCTTCTTCTTCTTCTTCTTCTTTCTTCTTCTTTTCTTTTCGTTCTTTCTTTCTTTCTTTTTTCTTTCTTTCTTTCTTTCTTTCTTTCTTTCTTTCTTTCTTTCTTTTCTTTTTCTGTCTTCTTTCTTTCTTTCTTTCTTCTTTCTTTCTTCTTCTTTCTTCTTCCTTTCTTTCTTCTTTCCTCTCTCACCCTCCCTCTCCCTCTAAATATTCCATTAAAACTGTTCCTGGAGGGATCCCTGGGTGGTGCAGCGGTTTAGCGCCTGCCTTTGGCCCAGGGTCCGATCCTGGAGACCTGGGATCGACCCACGTCAGCCTCTCGGTGCATGGAGCCTGCTTCTCCCTCTGCCTATGTCTCTGCCTCTCTCTCTCTCTCTGTGTGTGTGACTATCATAAATAAATAAAAATAATATATATATATATGTATATATAAACTGTTCCTGGAAAACTGGAATAATTTGCCAAAGTATGCTTTTTGTTTTGTAGCAATCATAGACATTATCACTGTTTCTTTCCACTAAACTAATCATATATTCACAGACACAAAACCATGGTGTATATATATATATTAAGGGCTAGAGAAACTTTACGCTTGTGTTGAACACAGCTAACTCACAGGCATCAAGCTGACTATGGTACTGGACCACATGCTATGATTCCCTTTGACAAGAGAAGACTATAGAGAAATTTAAAATCTGAATGAAGCTTCACTACTCCATAAATGACTAGCACACTGTATAGTCTCTTTATCAACAATAAATTAGCAAATTAGAAATAGACCTCCTCATTTCTCCCACACCCTCTATGAGGAGCAGGGCGTGTGTTGTTATATACATCAGTCAGCACATCACTGCTCTGGGGGAGTGATTTGTGATGGTTGAGGAAGATTCTAAAGGAAGATGAAAATATCTCCCCTACTGAGAGACATTAAAATACTTCAACCATTTACCCTTTGCACACAAGGGTGGCATCTACTTTGTTGGGCTTTGTAACCTCAAAGCTTATTACCATGATTTTGAGACCTTCTAGTCAATAATTATTTTTGAAAGAACTAAAGCAGTGGGAACAAATTTGGAAACAGCTAACAGATCTTTGAAGCAAAGTGCTCTCATCTGTCCTCAATGGACTTATATACAAGATATTAAAATAATGATTTGAAGAGATATCTAGAACTTGTTCTCAACGTCAGTAGCAAATGAATGGCTGCAGGGTAATTTACTGCTGTGTTTTCTTTGGTATTCTATGAAAGACCACACCCCTCCCATCCCCACCAACATAATCATACAATCTGAGTAAAAGCAGTGTAAATAAAACATTTTGACAAGTGTCCTAGCCCTCCATTCCCATTGGATATCTACCCCAGGGCCTGCTATTATAAAAAGATTGCGGCAACGTTACTGTTTCACTTTTATTCTGCAGCAAGGAAAAGATTGCTGCAAAGTGCTTCATTCCATGTGGGAGAAAATAATTCCGTCTTGTTTATGAGTGTGTGAGCAATAGCTTAATTTTCCTTATCTGTGATTTACTAGGATGGAGAGAAAACATATCACGAATAATAAATGTAGCAAATTACACAATGCAATTTGTCATCGTCTGTTTCTTGCTTCAGTTCTTTAGTTCATCCTTTCCTTGAAATGATCTATAATATTCTTCCGAGCTGGATTTGATTGTATAATGCCTACCTCTGTATTAAACTTTTGGATGGGCTTTAACTACGGTAGGGGGCCTTCTTTGACACCATGGTTCTACAAGAATACTCTGCACCTCTATGCTTGTACTTACTTTAGCGTATTATGAATATAATTGTCTCACTGAGCAGATTGAATTTATTGGGATTATCAGCATAAAATTATTTTTTCTAGTACTTGTTCCTGACTGTGCTCTATTGACTGCTGCTTTCTTTCTCCGAGCTGTGCACTATTTATGAAATCATGTTTCCATTCCGATTTCATAAAATAATGTACCCAAAGATTCAAGTTACCCACTCCCACACACAGTGATCAAACATATTTCTTTTTAAGGTTTATTTATTTGAGAGAGAATGGGAGAGAATGCGTGAGCAGGGAGGGGCAGGGATGGAAGGAGAGGGAAAGGGAGAAATAATCTGAAGCAGACTCCATACTGAGTGTGGAGCCTGATGCAGGGTATGATCCCACAACAGGGGATCATGACCTAAGACAAAACCAAAAGTCTGACACTTGCCAACTGAACCCCAGGCGCACATGAACATATCACTGACCAGAAAATGTGATATTACCCTTCTTTTCTTAAAGCTCCCCCCATCCCCCACCTACACTTTATATAGATGATTCTTTGGGGACTTCCTCCCTTTCATTAGTAAGAGGAGCCAGTTGAGCCTCTGAACCTTATTGGTAGGAAGGTTGAAGAAAGGCAAGAGAATAATCTTTTTTACAGAATGATATATTTATGTAAAACGGAGTCCAGGCTCCCTTCCCATTCACACGCTTTTCCGGGTAGAGACCTCTAAGCTAACACACCACTCTTCCTCCACCTAAAGACTCTCATGCCTGGTAGGAGGCCTCCTATATAATTCAAGGGAAAGTGATCTCTACTTAAATTCTCTGCACTATTAAAAAAAAAAAAAAAAAACAAAGTCAAAAACTTCTGAGGCAGGTAGATTTTAATCAGTATCTCACACCCCTGTTCACCTATTATAGAATCACGCCCTCCATTGTCCTGGTACCTGCCCTAGACGGCAAGCCAAGAAAGGGCCTGTGACCTTTACATCTCTATGTCTCCAAATAAGATGCAATATGATGGATTCCAATAAATTCTTCTTGATTCAATGACTGAGTGAAGTTGAAGTTGATTCTCTGTTAATTTAACAACTTCTTGAGATATATTACAGTAATAACCTGGAGACGCCAGTGTCTACTATACAAGATGGCATACTAAGTGCTTTACAGTTGGTATTTTGAAACCTCAAGATGCTCTGCAGAGAAGTTGTGATTGTCATTAACTTCTCATCACATTGAGGCTCAGAGAAAAATAAGTCTCCCAAGGCCTCCCTGAGGGGCAAAGTATTCATGTTTGAGCACATTTGATTCCCCGGTTTACACCAGGTCTACTCTTGCATAAAGGCCTTCAATGAAGCACCCAGATAAAATTTGCATTTAGTAAACTACCCATTGACATGCTGCGTGCATATGCACATATAAGCACATGATTACATTACACACATAGTACGCTCATTATATACATTTGTGCATATATAATATATACGTTATAAGCACATGGTAAACACTGTATACTTGTGGTATGTTATACCTAAACATATGTAAATTATATATGTCTTCTGTTTTATTTTCTTACATAGGGTTGTTGAGGCAATGCATAAACTTTTCTGAAAATGACCTTAGGGACTCACTCCAGGTTGCCAAGATGTTGGACTACTTGGGACACTCTCCTTCTCTCAATGAGATATGATACGCTCAAGAAAGCTCCTCAAGAAACTGAAATTTTCTCCTTCTGGTAGGCCTGACAACAATATTCTTCAGACTCAAATGTCTAGAAGAGCTGGGCAACTGACATTCCCAATAGCCTCCTACTAGAAGCAAACATCCAAGTTTCCTGTCAACTGATTTATTCTTCCAATGACAAAGCTAATTTCTTATACTTTTTCCTATAAGACATGGAACTCATGGGAAGCATGGTGCCTTCACTGAAATGCCTTTTTTAACAGATGCCTTGAAATGGTGAGAAGCCGAGGACATATATATGTCTATCCTGCTTCCTCTGGCCTTGAAAGAATCCTCTTTCCAAAATAACACCTATAGCTTTACTGATATAATATGTCCTTGTAGATGTCATCATGAACATTGGTGTGTAACCTGATGAAAATAGAGAAATGAATTCAATGGGGAAACAATTTCAAACAGTAGAGAAACAATTGCAAAGTCAGATTTAACCAAGATTTTAATATGAAAGACCCCAAAACAATGTCTTACCTTCTTTTTTCTTTTTAAGTAATCTTGCTTTTCAAAGAAAGGCTAAAACCTTGGCTTATCTTCCTATACGTTTCCTATCATCCTTAAAAGTCTCAAATCCTAAGAAGGAAGAGAAAATTAGGGGGAGGAGAACAAAAGAGAAGAGAAAAATAACTGAAATAACTACTGGAGTTCCAATAAACGTGGCTCACTACCGTTGTCAATGAGAGTTCAGTGGCCATTAATGTCACCATCCCAAAAGAAAAATTACTCCCACTTTATCTATCAAATCAATATCTACACAGAAGAGGGAAAGCATCATAGATTGTAATCAGCAAGCAATTCAATAAATTGTCTGAGATTCTTAAGCCACATTAATCAGACCCTTGTTTTAACTGATATTAAAACAACATATTCACAAATTGTATTGTATGCCTTTGTGATTTCAGGGGTATTTTTGGAGTTTTCTCCCATCATCAAATTATGGTAATTATATGGAAGTGGGGGACAGGGGTAAGAGACAATTTTTACATGATTTCTAAGTCATATTTAAAGTTTATATAAAATTTCATAATGGCTCCATTGAATAAGTATATCAACACTGAGGGGAAGAGTGATTTCATATCACCTTCACGAAAATGATGCAATCTGGTTGTGTCATACTAGACAAATCATTTTTTTCCTTGCTGAATCTAGTTTTGCTAATGACTATCAGCGTGTTTCGTGCATTTCCGTCATTGAATGCCTTTAAAATATTTACAAGAAAAATGTCCTTTTATTGACCTATTTTTTTTTCATTTGTAAGTTACTGTGCTTCCAGAATACACTGGTGGAAACTTCACTAGCTATGAAACCATTATGGAACCATTATTAACTGAACCATCTTGGCACCCTGCTTGATGAGGTGAGGTAATTTGAAGCCACTCCCCTCCATATACCTTCAAGTGTAAAGTCTGAACTTCCCTGAAGTGAAAAGTCTCTGCTCACATAATGCCTCTCCTGAGTGCATTTTGTTCCCAGCTAGACACTTCTTTGCTAGGAGCAGTTATATTCCTGCTGCGCACGGGTATAGATATAGAAAGAACAAATAAGGAGTGCTTCTGCGTCTGGAAATGCTTTGTTAACACTGAACATGGAGATAAGATACAAACAGTGAAATGCGATGTGGAATGTCACCAGACACTAAGGGTTTGCACGGAGAAACTGGCAAAGCAGACAAGGTTGTAATATGACTATTTTAGAGCGAGGTGAGTCATCATTTTGAAGGATTTCTTTGATGTTCAAGGATGAAAAAAAAAAATCTCTCCAAAGATTCTGTGAGCTGGACTTTTCTTGATGCTTCTAAGTTCCCCCCGAACACTAGTAGGTCCAGACCACTAACAAAGAAGCATCAGAGAGATGGTAATAACCAACTGGCGATGGGCATCAGGCACTAAGCCAGGTGAAAGGGTGAGTAAGATAGATGTCTTCTTCCTCATGCAGTTTAGTGTGTTATAGGGAAAACAGGCAACTAAACTAAAGTGAAAGTAAAATAACGATAAATTATAAGTATTTAAGGTCTCATCTATCCCAGTTTCTAAAGAAAGGGGAGTCTTTGGTTGGTTGGGCCAAGTGATTGGGAAAGTGGTACGTGGTATCAGATTTTTGGCTGTTATGTTTTATTTTTATGTTATTGTTTGTGATGTTACACCATGCTGGGATTGGCCTCTAGGTTGGAACGTGAGGGCCCAACAAAACGCCCTAACGTTTGATTACACAGGACAGACGTGAAGAAGTAAGGAAGGGGGAATACAAATGTAACAAAAACACAATGCATTGCCACATCTTTCATCCCATGGTGACCAGAGAAGACATACTGAGAAAAATGAAGCTTAAACGGATACCTCTTAAGTAAATTAGAATTAGCCACACAAAGTAAGGTAGCAGGCATGGAGTTTTCACGCAGAATAAGTATGAAGGTCCATGAGTGAGAATTTTAGATCAATGAAAGCTTTAGATGAATGTGGTTTGATATCCAATATTTGAGCATCTTCCAGATACACTTTGTTATTAATTTCTAGTTTGATTCGTTACAGTCTGAAATCATGATCTTTATCATTTTATGCCTTCTAAATTTGTTAAGGCTTGCCTATAATTTATGATATCCACCATGGTGAATATTTGTGCATTCAAAATGAATGTGTATTCTCTACTGTTGGGGATAACTGCTACAGGTCAATGGGTAAATTAGGTTGATGATATTGTTTGCCTCTTCTAAAATCTTGGTTCTCTTTTGTATCAAACTATTAATGCTGAAGAAAGGAATGTGGAAGTCTCCATGTGTAATTGCGGTTAAATTAACTTTCTATTTCACTTTCTCGGTTCGTATTTCATGTCTTTTGAAATTCTGTGTAAGCATTTAGAATTATTATGTCTTCTTGGTGCATTTGCCATTTTGTCATTATAAAACCTATTTATCCTTCATGAGTTTCCTTGTTTTGAAATTTACTTTTTCTGCAACTAACATAGCTACTAATCTCCTTTTGATGAATGTCTACCTGCTTTCCCCATGTTATTACCTTTAATTTACCTAGAGTACATAGTTTAATTTTTAAAGGCTGTATATCATTGGATCTTGTTATTTTGCATGGCCTGACAATCTTTGGTTTTTAATCAGTGGCTTGAGACTGTTTGCTTTTACTGTAGTTATTGAAATGGTTGGATTTCAATTCACTATTTTACTTTTTTTTGTTGTTGTCCTCTCTCTTGTTTTTTGTGCTTCTTTTCTCAACATCCTATCTTTTGTTGGATTTTTTTTTTTTTTTTGCCTTTAAACTTAATTTATCTATTTGGGTCTTATCTTTTCCTTTCTTGATTGTTTTTAGTATTTTCTCTGGCAAGTATAATATACACACCAACATTTTATAGTCTCTCCAGAGTTAAAATTTATCCCTTTAATTAAAATGTAGAAATCTTACAACCAGACAGTCCCTTTACAGCATATGTATTAGATCTACATACATGGAAACATCAGCAAAAAAACACATTTTTTTACTTTGAAATATCATTTATATTTTTAAAAACAAGAAGAGAAAAAGAGTTGATTTTAAGATAGATACCACCTCTGTGGTTCTATGTCATTCCATTCCATGTTTTCCTCTGTTAAGGTCTTCTTTAGTTTGAAAAACTTTCTTGAGCATTTCCTTTAGATGAGTTTGTTAGTAACAAGTTCTTAGTTTTCCTGCAGCCAAAAATGTCTATTTTGCTTTTTCCTAGAAAGTATTTTTCATGCATACAGAATTCTGTATTGACATTTCTTTTGGTTTAGTCCTTTGAGGATAGTGTTGTCTTCTGCCCTCAGTTTGTTCCAGTAAAAATTACACTTCTAGTATATGTAAATGCATCATTTTTTCTGCTTCATTTCAAGATTTATTTTTTACACTTGGGGGTAATCTCATTTTGATGATTTGGAGCATGATTTTCCCTGTTTACCCTCTTAAAGACTAGCTAGACTTTTGAAACTGTATATATTTATACCTTTTGAACCTGTAATTTTACCAAATTAAATTTTCAGCCAATCATTTCTCCAAATATTTTTATATTTTTTTTATTTTTTTCTGTGCCTATCCCTTTCTACCTTCATCAGTGACTCAAATGTTAAGACTTTGGATGATGTTCCACAGTTCTCTGAGTCTGTTCACATTTTCCATCTTCTGTTATGTGTTTCTGCTCTTCAGAGTAGCTAATTCCTATCGGTCCATCTTCACATTTGTTGGTTATTGATTCTGCTACTCTGCTCCACTATTGAACCCGTTCAGCGAATTTTCATTTTAAATGTTATACTTTTTAGCTATTCAATTTTCATTTGGTTTCCATTTATAGCTTCTCCCTGTGTCTCTTGTTGAAAACATGTATTTCCATACATTTCTAGAAACTTCATTTTACCTCGTAAAGCTTGGTTGGTTATAATAACCAGTTTTATACTTTTTGATATTTTCTGCTTTTGACATCTCCTTATAGTCTTCTCTCTTCAAATTGATGACATTTTATTCCTTTGGATTACATCCTGAGTAAAAATCATCTGGAGAATGTTGATTTGTGCATGCGTGCATGTGTTTGCTGTCAATAGACCTAGTTAGGTTTAGGATACAAGCATAGTCCCACCTTCTGTGCACAGTGGTTCCAATGCTAAGTTCAGTTTTCAAGTCTATTGCTATGTTTTTTTAGTTCTGCACTATAGATGTGCCACTCTGAGGTTAACATAGTGGGTGGTCAGTGGTTTATATAATTGTTCAAGTCTCCGAGCCTATGCTGTGTTTCTTGGGTCAGTTGCATGCATGCACAGCTCAGGATTGAGTGCACTTGTGAGCCTAAGTCTTGGGTTGTTATACACACAAAGTTAGTGGGTGAACTTCTTTAGCTTTCTCTTAATTTTGGTTTCCTCTATACTCTGTGTCTCCCAGAGGCCCATTTTCCCAGGCCATCTAGCCAGAGAGATTGGTTTATTTCAAGGTTTTAGCCCCTATACTCTTGTATAGTTGTGTGCAACTGGGGCTGCCCTTGAGGCAACAGAGTAAGAAAAAAGTGAAAAATGAGTTTCCTAAAACACACTATTTGGTCTTCAGGGAATCCTTTCTTGATTCTTCTGGCCGGAGGAGTTGATTTTCTTTCTAGACTTTGGTACTAACCTAACATCAAAGTTGAAAGTTAAAGGAGAAAAGAGTATCCAAGAAACTCACCACTGATTTTGTTGCCTTTCAAGTTTTGACTTCCCTCCCCAATCTTCCTCTGATTGCTGCTTATTTTTTGTGTCCTCAGTTCTTTTTCTCATCTGCCCAGAGTTTGCAGGTGTAATTAAGAGAGGAGATAGGCTGTAGTGGGAGTACCCCATCTCGATGGGCACTGGAAGTGAACAAAATAATTTTGAAGAACCTGTAAGAGATTCCAAAGGTTGCCTCTGTTTAGGCACATGAATCTGCATCCCAAGAACTCTTACTGGGTTCAGTTTGGGATTCATACGTAAGTAGGTGGCAATTTGATCCACAGAAGTGGCTGCGAGTACCTGATTGGTGAGTGCAGAGTGAGGAAAGAAGAGAAAGGAATCTTGGCACTAGCAACATTTAAGTGACATCTGAAGAGAGAGATGCATGCAACACAGACTAAGGGGATGAGAGAGATATGTGTGTTACAAGGAAATTCCAGAGTATGATTCTCAGCACTTATAATGTTGAATGCCACAGAAGCTAAGAAAAATTAAGTTTTGAAAAGAAAAATGTTACATTTTGAAATTCTACCCAGAGAGCAAGAAAGGCAACATCTGAAAAGCATCTGTTTGCTTAAGAACAAAGATATCATTGGTGACCTTGGCAAGAACATGGATCCTTTCGGGCCAAATGATAATGATTTGACTGGTGAGTGGGAGATGAAGTAGATACTTCGAGTTTGGACAAGACTAAAATAAATTTGGTTGTGGAAGGAAGGAGGTAGGCCAGGAGCTAAAGGAAGAAGTCTTTGATGGACTGAGAGATTTTCTCTTTTTTTAGTTTTATTTTACTAGATGTTTTTATTCTTACATTAGAAGTGGCCTTAGTACTTGAAAATATTAACAGGAAGGAACCAGTAAATTTTTTTTAAAAGGTTAAAAGCAGAGAAAGGAATAAAATCCTTTAAACAGTGGTAGGAAAGAGGATTCTAAACACAGGTGAAGGTTTTAGTTAAGAATGAACAAAAGGAAACTTTTCAGAATAACAGTGAAAGTTTTCCTCTGGAGCTCCCAGTGGAATTCTTGTCCTGATTTCCTTTCCTACCTCCTCACTGGCTTCTCCCAGAAGCAATTGTCTAATGAATTACTGGCATATAACTTCTTATTCCAGAGTCGGCTTCTGGGGAACCCAAACTGAGACAATTATAAATGCATTTGTCTATCCCTAATTTTGAATTATTCACAGAATTCCAAATGCGTCTGTCCTAATGCCTATTTTATACCTCGACTTGTTTGTATAACAAATACCTCAAGCTTAATATGTTTAAAGCAGAGCTCTTGATTTTTTTCCTAATGCTATTCTTCTTTCAGTCTTCTTATTTTTAGTGATTGAGAATATCCCCCACTCAAGTCAAATAAGTCTCTTTCATGTTTCCCTTTCCCCTAACCCACATCCAAACCATCAGCAAGTAAGTTAACTTTGAGAGTTAACTCTGTCTGTGTAATTTGTTAACTCTGTCTGTGTAATTTCATCTCTTGCTTAGCTCCTTATAACCTTCTTCTTGTACCACCACAGTTATCACCTGATTTCTGTAATTTGAGCAACTAATTAATCTAATTGCCTAACATTAGCCATAGAGAGATCTCTGTCAATGCCCTTCAAATCTTGCTTGTTCTTCTTAGGTAAACTTCTGTGGTTTATTTTGAACTTAGAGAGAAATTCTTGCTTATTACTATGTCTATGTGCAGGGCATATGAAGTAAATATTTAGCTGGTGCGGAATGAGTATTCACCACTACACTGGCCACAATGTGCAAAGCTGAAGCGGTCCCTAATGGGGGAATATCAGTCTTACCTATGAGATGCTACAAATCTGTTCTCTCCCTCATTCATTCTTTCCCATCATGCTGTCCTTCTCCCAAAGTTTTATTTTGTCTAGAATTGCCCATGTCCGGCTATTTCTTGTCATTTATGTCCTGTCTCAGATATCGGGGTCCCCCTGAGGCACTCTTTCACAAGTTATAACAAGTCCTTAGCTTGCCCTGCTGAGTCACTCTCATACATGTTTATTGCATTTTCTTTATGGGAACTGAAAACTATATGAAATTATTTTTACATTTACTTACTTCTTCTATTTCCCTTCACTAGAATGTTTATTAAGAATAGGAATCGGGATGCCTGGGAGGCTCAGCAGTTGAGCGTCTGCCTTCCACTCAGGGCGTGACCCGGGGGTCCTGGGATGGAGTCCCACATGGGGCTCCCCGCAGGGAGCCTGCTTCTCCCCCTGCCTGTGTCTCTGTCTCTCTGTGTCTCTCATGAATAAATAAATAAAAATTTATAAAAAAGAATAGGGATCTTGTATTTTCATCACTGCCCTTCCCAGAACCAAGGTCTATGCCTAGCATACGGCAGACGTTTAATCTTCACTCCTTAAATGATTGAATGAATGGATGAATGAATGAATAAATGTAAGGATAGATTTGTAAGAAAAGTCATTATAAAAACTGTGAAATGAAATAAATTATCAACTTTAATATCTATGTCATCTATTTCTAGCCTTCCCATGAGTTTCAGACCTATACATTCAAATTTCTACTGGAACACTCACTAGCAGCTAAATCTCAATATGAATTCATCTCTTGAATTCAACATACTCCTCTTGGAGTCCCAGTCATTATGTATAAGGCACACTCATTCTGTCATGATTTGCAAGACACCTTAAAATATGGACTTTGAACTCGAATTAAATAGATCTAAAACTCATTTCTGCCACTTATTACCTGTGGGAAAGTTCCTTAACCTCTTTGTGGCTCAATGTTCTCTTGTAGAGAATGATAATAAAATGCCTGTTTTATAAATTTGTTGGGAGAATTAAGTGAATTAATTAATTTACGTAATCCCTTGAATGGCAGAGGGTAAGCACTCTTTAAATCATTGGTATTAGTATTTACTAAGCAAGAAAAATGGAAATAAGCTTAGATTGCTCCAGCTCTCCTACCTTCCCTATCTGGTTAGAACACAAAATCTGCAAATTTTGTCATCTAGCATCTCCCCAATCTACTTCTCTAATAAACCCTAATTGCCATTTATATCTGCTGCGTATCTTGCCTATTGCAAGAACAACTCAACTACCCCCACTTTGCTCTGTCTCTGCTTTCTTGTCTATTCTTTTTATCACACTGATCTTCCTAAAATAAAAACAGATATATGACTTTCCTTCTTATAATCTCTCAATAACTTTCTATTGCCTTCAGGATAAAACCTAAACCTAGCATGACAAGGTTCAATTTCAGCTTCTATTTTTAACAGTTTAGGCACATCAACCTCCAAGCCACAGGCATCACAAGACTAGTGGAATAAGAACCCCTGGTGATAAGAGAATGCAGTGCTCTTAGCAACTGCTCATCAATAAACCATAATGAGACCTGTTAAGGACCATAGTGTGATGCACAGCCTGTAAAGTGGCAAATGCTGCTGGGTTGCTAAAGACGAGGAAATTCAGAGTTGTGGACTAGAAATGTTTATTCTTGGTGTAAAGTCCTCCCAAGGTTAATTACATAGACCTTGAAAGAAGAATTCAGTTTCCAATTCATCATGAAGATAGATGAGATCTTGAAGGTATGGCAGGAAAAGTTCTGTTATCTTAATACTATTGTCCATTACCAAAGAGCTGCCACTCTATCCTTAAAAATTGGTCAATATTTGATAGCAACATCTTCATATTTCAAAACTAATGTTTTTCTTGACAGGGTTCTTCCCAGCAAGACTAAGAAATAGTTGATATAAGAATTCGTAAATTGTACATCATCCAAAGAGAGGATTCTAGATTATTTCCTTGGGGCCTAAGAGATTTTACTATAGCAGCTCCAGGGCTGCTCTGGTTGGAGAAGTGCTGGGGTGAAGCCGAGTGAACATGACTCCAGGCTGAGCTAATGCTTCCGATCAGCGAGGCTCTTCTCTTATCTGAATATAGAAGGGATGTCTACATAAGCTTTCAACAATGGAATACAGGAAATATGGAGGATAGAATAAGGGTTGAGGTATTTCAAAACCCTTGCACCTCAACTCCTTACAACTTGTGCATTTGTAACTTTTATACACTTATTTTTAAAAATAAAAAATGGATTTTAAAGCTATTGTGGTTTTAAATGCTCTACTCTCAAGTAAGCCTATTTACTCTTAAATATTTTATTTTATTTTATTTACTCTTAAATATTTTAAAAGCTCCTTAAAACACTATCAGTTTTAATGGCGTTTGTTGATTATAGGTATTTTCTATTGTATTACAAATAGCATATTTTCAGTGAGCATATTGCAATCAAAATATACAACCTAAAATAATATAAATGTGTTTAGGATGATTTGAGAGCAGTTATAGCTATCTCATAAGCTATTCATATAATAAAAAGCTTCACACAGATACCACCAATGCTTCGTAATTATTTAACAAACATTTCGTGATATAACACGTAATCCTTAAAGCAACCTGAGTGGTTTCTTGTGTGTTATAATTTTTTTTTGCTATAAATACTGCATAAAAAACTTGAAAGATCTTTATGCAATGCTACATTCCTTCTCCTACATATCTGGTAGCAATTTTAAAATACAGAAGTCTTTTTGTTAACTTGGAATTAACTGCCAAGTACTACTAAGTGCTACTATAGAATTTTTGAGAATGACTGTCATGAACCTTTGGAAATTGTGAACTGGTACCAGAGATTTCAATATATACCCCTATCTCAGGACTAACATAAGAGTCAGAGTAAAGAACATCAGGTTTGAAATTTATGAAAAGGTGTCATTATCAATGAATTATATGTGTATATACGATGTGCATCTACAGAATCTTGAGTGTCATAGAAATTTAAAAGTAATAAATGATATGATATGGCTTCTGCACTCAAGAAACTTAAATTTTGTTTGAGGCAATAGTTATTTGGCATCTCACAATGAGATGGTAATGATGTATTCAACTAATCACTCTATTTCTAATCTGTCACTGCTGTGGTTGATGGGCAATCACTGATGGAGTCTACCACAAACTCATGCTACCTGGATCTAATAAGCTCTCAATTACCCTTGTCAAATATTTTATGCATCTCTTTCCTATCATATTCCTTGTAAGATTATTCCTAGTAGTCTCTGATCGTTAATAGCTTTGAGTCTCATCCCCAAATGCTTCACCATTTGGAGATCAGATCACCTGTGGTGCATGGCAGGAAAAAAAATCAAGCCCATTCAACAGATGTTCCAGTTTATTCCTTAAACTTCAAACAAACAAAATACTCATTTTCTTCATGATTATTTACTTCTTTCCTGGTGGAAGGACGGGCCAAGTTTTTGTTCAGGTGAATTTTTTTATATACAACTGATACATACTATTCCTCCTCTCTACGATTTTATTTATCACTTTTTCCCTGTCATGTCCTCTAGGCCCTTCTTATCAGTTGTGTCCTCCCTTATTATCAGAAAACATGCTCAGGATATAGCTATACTAAATATGCATGAAGAGCAGTAACCCAAAGTCATAAATAAATAAAAAATACTTTTCCTTCTAAAACAATGGACATTTTCCTCCCATAACTACATTTCTTGAAAAAATAATCTGTCAACCCCATTTTATCACCATTCACTCTTCACTCTGCACTTCAGTTTCTTCCTTAACCATTATACTGAAAATCTTCTCTTGAGGGTTACTAGGGTCTTACTAATAATTCTACTGGAATTGTGTTAAAGTTCATAGGTGAAAGCCAAAAGCCACAATGATATTTATTTTGTGAATATCTGCTTTTAACCTATGTAATCTTATAATAAAAAGGAGCAGAGTTCTAACACATTAACCTTAATAAATATGTGCTGAATTGAATGAAACAAAATTCTTTATCTATAAAATCCAAGAAAACCTCAAAAAATCAAATCAATAGTCCTAGCTGAATTTTATGTCATTTTAACTTTATCGTAGCATTTGGCACTGTTGAACCATAACCTTCTCCTTGGATTTTTTTTTCTATTTACTTTCATGAAATTACATTCTATTGGTCAAAACAGGATTTAGCAGAGTGCACTTACTTAAGAATTGATGGGCCAAACTGAGAGTTTTGAAACAGAGGCTAGAGGTGACCAGTGAGGCAAGTGCAGGCTTTGTGGATAGATCTGGAAATCGGGAAGACTTGTGTACAGTAAAAACAAGGTTAAACAGTGGGTGAGAGTTGTCAGGTGGACAATATGGAAGTGGTCCATCAACAGAGGACCATCCCAGCATGTGCTCTCAGCATGGCAAATGACGCTCAAGGAATAGGCAGATGGTTGAGAGTCAGAGAGGCCCACACTCTGCCTTAGGGAGCAAAAAGTCAAGGAATGTCACCTCTAGGAACATACTTCCTTCTAGAGAAAGTGAGATAACATTCTTGGGATCTTGGAATATATTATTAAGAGAAGGACTCAGGTTCATACCTCAGTTATGTGATTGGAAATAGAGCCAAAGAGCACAGTTAAGCAGACATTCGACTTAAAGACATGAGCTCTAGGGTGAGGCCAACAAGGCACTTGTCTTGGGGGGGAAAAAACACTAAGAGAAAGTCAAAATATTAATTGATAGTTTAATGCAATATTTTCAAGTCAAACTAATGCAAAATTTACGATGTATAAGTTTTTAAAGTTTTAAATTGCTAATCCCACTCAATTTAGCTAACAAAAGAGATACCAGAAAGCCTTGACGCCTAACTGCCAAATAACTGCTATAAACAATAAATATTCCGCATAAGAAGAAAAGGTAGTTCTGAATTTGTGAAGGTTGGAAAGAGTCTCGAAGTAGGAACTGACCTGGATTTGGAAGGAGAGGCAGAGTTGGCCAGGACTGAAATCAGTAAATACAGTCAAGTTTCACAATTATGACAAACAACCTGTCAAAAAGATGGAGTCAGTTTTATTCACCCAATTTTCTCTGCAAGATGGCATTGTATGTGATTGGAAGAATTATTATTTTTGAAGAATTATTATGATTAATATCAGAGGGTGAGGGTTAGACTTTTAAGATGTAAAAATACATAAAAATACTCAAAAGAGTAACAAGGTATGATTCATCCAGGGACTTAAGTGAAGAATTTAACCGATAGTCCTTTATTGCAACACTGACAAAAAAATAAATAAAAATAAACCCATAAATAAAATTCATCCTCCCAATAATTTCCAAGTGCACAGTGCAATATTGTTGGGCACTTGCATATTGTTGTGTAACCAGCCCCCAGAACATCCCCACCCTGTGTGACAAAACTTTATACTCACTGAAAGGGGGGCAGCTTGCCACTCCTTCCACTGTTCCAGCTCTTAACTGAAAGTCTTTGTTTTGAAGATTAAAGATGGTCTGAGGTAACATTATACATTTGGAGGGAGGAGCTGGGAAGGTCTAAATCTCCTCTGTGCAGTAGAGGAAAGTGGAATCAGGGAGCAGGGTAACTAAGAGCGTAAACCTGTATTGTCTAAGAGCAGAAAGGGAATCCTGGTTTGGGGCCCGCACCGGGAGGAGCAACTGAATGAAGGAAATCTGATTTCTTTTTGCTATTTGAAGTGGACTGTAACCTGCCTAACACATGTCCCTTAAGATATCATCAGTACTGATCATTAATGTTTTTGTGGAAGCCAGTAATGCAAGGGGGACTTTTTTTTTTTTTTTAATTTTTTTTTTTTTTATTTATTTATGATAGTCACAGAGAGGGAGAGAGAGAGGCAGAGACACAGGCGGAGGGAGAAGCAGGCTCCATGCACCGGGAGCCTGATGTGGGATTCGATCCCGGGTCTCCAGGATCGCGCCCTGGGCCAAAGGCAGGCGCCAAACCGCTGCGCCACCCAGGGATCCCGCAAGGGGGACTTTTAATGAGGACGATGAAGAAAGAGTAAATATCTAAATTGCAGATGAAAAGAAACTATCTATCATCGATTGTTTGTTGGGTGTTTTTTGCTATGTGTAAAAAGGGTGCAGGAAGTCTTTTTGGGCTAATGAGGCTGCAGACTAAATGATTCTGATACACGTCCTTCCATTTTTCACATGAAATTGCCACAAAACTGACATTTGCAATGAGAACTAAGGAGATAGATATTGGCCAGTATTGGGACACTTACTTTACTTGCAGTGTGGGCGGTGTAAACCATGAAACACTTCCCTAGACCACGGTCTTGGGTCCCACTCTTTGAAGCAGAACATGACAGGTCTTTTTAATGGAAATGGGCAACGACATTAACACTTCTCCACTATTTGTCACTACCTCAGGACACATTAACACGATGAATGGAAAATTATACTTGTCTTTTGCTATGTTGAACCACTTTATGAACCAGAAAAAAAAAAAAAGAATCTATTACCTCTTCTTCCATGACTTGAACCTCCAGGATATAACACAGATGAAAGAGAAGAGAAATGCAGGAAGGTATATTGGCACCAACATGTTTAATTTAGAGGGAAATTGAAACCAAGAAAAGAGGCATGAAAAGTCCTAGGAACAATGCAGTTGGGGGTATAGTGCTTCAAGCCCTAAAGTTGACTCCAAAACATCAGTACCCTCAACTTAGCATATCTGACCATATGAGGCAGAAAAGGTTTTTCCTTCATCCAGCAGCCCATTCTTTTTGATGGCTGAGTAGTATTTCACTGTGTGTGTGTGTATGTGTGTATGTGTGTGTGTGTGTGTGTGTGTACACTTTTATCCATTCATCAGTCAATGGATATTTGGGCTCTTCCCATATTTGGGCTATTATGAGTAGTGCTGCTATAAACATCAGGGTGCATGTGCCCCTTTGAATCACTATTTTTGTATCCTTTGGATAAATCCCCTGCAGTGCAATTGCTGGGTCGTAGGGAGCTCTATGTTTAACTCTCTGAGGACCCTCCACACTGTTTCCCAGAGTGGCTGCACCAGCCTGCATTCCCGCCAACAGTGTAGAGAATTCTCCTTTCTCCAAATCCTTGCCAACATCTGTTGTTTCCTGAGTTGTTCATTTTATTTAGCCTTTCTGACCAGTGTGAAGTGGTATCTCAAAAGCTTTTTAATACTTTTAATACTTTTACCCACAGAGTATATGAAAAATATATGAGGGATAAATTTTCCCTTCTTCCATTTGAAGATGATTCCTCTGATTTATGTATAAATTTGTAATTAATAAGCAACATTGGTTTGCTATTATTTAATTTTTTTATTGTGAAGCTGATATTTCTGTCCCATTAGTAGCAACTTATTTTCTTTTGTGAATTATCTGTTTCTTAAGGATGTACGTTGATGTTTTGCTTGCTGATGAAGATGCCAAAAGTTATTTTTCAAAAAAAAAAGAGAACCATAACACATATAAGTAATAATTATGTAGTAATAGATTGGATATATAACAGTAGATTAAATTAACAAAACCTAAAAAATATTAAGATAAACTTCTTATCTTTTATGATGGAAAGCATAATTATCATATTGTCTTGACTGTAATAAGAAACAGCAAAATATTGTTGAACAAATCAGAAAACAAAAGAGCAAGGAAATTAAACAAAGGAAAACTAGAAAATTTGTCTAAAACATGACGATAGACATTCAAACATGTCAGATATGACAATGAATTTAAATAATTTAATCTATTATTAAATGGCTAAAATTTTTATAATGGGCTTTAAAAATAAAACGATACAAGTACACAATGGTGTAAAGAGGTCAAATTAATGTCACATCACCACATGTTATGGGAAAATTAAAATTATATTTGAATTTTGAAGAAAAACTGAGAAAAGTTTATTAAAAAAGGGAAAAATGAGGATAATTTCATCTAACCTATTTTTAAATGTTTAAACCTAGACTCTTTGCTTTTTAATTTGATACTGGAATTAAAGTAAAAAAATAGATCAGATAGTCTCTCTCTATAAACATACCTGTATAAATGTATATAATTAAACAAATCTAGAAAATGAGGAACTGATTATTCAATAAACTGAGGATTTGGGGGTGAAAACAAGTTCGCTTGCTTGCAACTCATACAACTCCCAAAATAAATTCGGGGTCATTTAAACACTTTCAAAAGCGAAAACTGTAACCAGACAAACTAGAAAAAAAGTAGAAGTGAGTTTTCATTGATCTTATGTTACAGTGCAAAAAAGTTTTCCTAAGCTTATGAAGAGTGATAGAAATTATACATGTGTACATCACTAAACTTGGCACTATAAAAATAGCATCATTTCAATGCAGAAGAATTCCATAAATAAGTTACAAGGCAATTTAAAAACTAGGAACATATGGGCCACAAATATAATAAACACTGGGTTAGTGCCATATATAAAGGAATCTTAAAATAGATGGGAAAGCACTAATAAACCAATAAAAAGGCCTTGAACTGACAATTCCCAGAATGTTCATCCTCATTAGTAATGAAAAAGATTAAAATTAAAGCAGCAGTGGCATTTTTTTTCAATATGAATTGGTTAAAATAAGTTGAGAACTTATAATTGTCAATATGGCTGAAGAGAAAATGAAATAGTCACTCTCAAGCACTAGTAGTGAAAGCATTTGTTGTATGAACTTTGAGACGTTGGGAAACTATGTTAAGAGCTTTAATAATGTCCTCAATTGACCTGGTTAATTTTCCCAGCAATTTTTCCTAATGAAAAAAATTAGACACAGATGTATATATGTGACTTTGACATATAACAATGTTTATCAGATTATTACGTATATAAAAGCAAATATTAGGAATAATCTCAATAAATTCTTGGTAAAATAAATTACAGAACACAGTTATAAAAGAAAGCTAAATGTCATTAAAATTATGTTGGAATAGTATTCCATCACAAGTAAAATGTTAATTATGTTAATTATATAATATTTAGTGAACAAAAATTTGAGTTTTCACCCAAAATATATATATATGATTATATATATATATATATATGTATCTAGAGAGCAAAATGGAATAGATTAATTATATATATATATTATATATATTATATATATATGTATCTGGAGAGCAAAATGGAAGAGATTATTTCAATATATGAATAGTCATTTTTGAAATGTAAGACTATAAGTCATTTATGCTTCCATCTTTATACTTTCAGTAATCATCCATAATTACCACGTAGTACTTTTGTTATCAGAAAACAAAAAAAGTAACACGAGATATAAATATCAGGAAATAAAGGTAATATGGGAGGAAAAAGAGAGTCACCCTCTGAAGACACAACCTTCAGGAGACAGGTACCAGGATGGGTCTCAGCCGCCCCCAGAGCATCTGAACAGGCAACTGCTTGCAGCGGCCGTCATGTCTGTACGGCCCTCACAGCAACAGTGCTCTGACGAGCGGAGCTTATAACCATTTTATTATATATTCCATCCTTAGCATAGTATTTCTAACTCTATCGTATATTCTCTCTATATGTGTTTGTGTGTATGTGTGTGCATGTGTTTGTGTCTACGGAGCTTACCTAGAGTGTTTTGTTATGTGTAGATGTGTGCAGGGGAGGGGGACCATGTGTTTTTAAATTACTGAATCCATGAGCCAGAGGGTGCTACCCATGGTAACATCAGTATTATCTAGGATATTTTTAAAAAATAATATACCCTAGTCTCGTGCATCAATGTTCTAATCAGTCTGGGAGTGACAATTGGACATCTTTGTGTTTAAAAGTCTTTATTGCCATTTACTCCTGCTCAAAGCTGGGAATCATTGAGTATAGACTCAAAGTAGGATTTTCATGTACATTTGCCTCCACATCTTACTTAATAACTCCTGTAGTACATTTGGATTTTCATTAGAAATACGCTACTCAATAAACTCTAAAGATTCTGTCTTGGTCCTTGTATTAGTCAAGATTCTCCAAAGAAACAGAACCAATAGAATGTGTATATAGAAGGAAAGAGCTTTATTTTAAGGAATCGGCCCACACTCTTGTGTGGCAAGTCCAGGATCTGCAGGACAGGCCTGTAGACTGAAGACCCGGGGAAGAGCTGACGTTGTGGTCCTGAGTCTGAGGGCAGGTGGAGGAAGGATTCTTTCTTCCTCAAGGACCTGCCTTTTCTCTTAAGGCCTTCGAACGACTGGATGGGGTCCTGCCGGTAGAGAAGATCATCTGCTCTATCCAAAGTCTAAGTAAGTCAATCGGAGAAGGACAAACAGTGTATGTTCTCATTCATTTGGGGAATATAAATAATAGTGAAAGGGAATATAAAGGAAGGGAGAAAAAATGAGTGGGAAATATCAGAGAGGGAGACAGAACATGAGAGACTCCTAACTCTGGGAAACGAACTAGGGGTGGTGGAAGGGGAGGAGGGCGGGGGGTGGGGGTGACTGGGTGACGGGCACTGAGGGGGGCACTTGACGGGATGAGCACTGGGTGTTATTCTGTATGTTGGCAAATTGAACACCGATAAAAAAAATTAATTAAATTAAATTAAATTAAATTAAAACAAAACAAAACAAAACAAAACAAAGTCTACTGATGTCAGGGTTGAGTATATCTGACAAATACCTTGACAGCAGCATCTAGACTGGTGTTTGACCAAAATCTGGATACCGCTTCCAAGCCAAGGTGATATATTAAAATTACCTATATAATCTTCTATTCAAATGATAGAATATGATAAGGTCATGAAAATCAAATATGTTCACTTCCTTGAATGGTGTGTTCTCTAATAATATCTGCTAAAACATTTTGGAGGTAAGCAGCTTGTAAATAAGCACTCACATTTCAGATCAAGGGGTTACGAGATACTTTTGCTGTAACATGTCTCAGATTACGGACTATATTCTGCAACTTTATGTGTCTCAAGTTCTCAAAATCTTCTAAAGTGTGGTCAGCCTTCACCCCCAGTGGGTAAGAAGAAAATAATTCCAGAAAGAGGAGCCTGTAAATGGGTAACTTTCAGTTGACTTGAGTTCACTGCAGTTTCAATGTTTTTTTTTTTTTTTTTTATCTTTAATTTCAAGAGTGGTTACAAGAATGTAAAAGTGAGATTCCCTGTAAATCTGCAGGTAGATGAGACACAGTCACTGCTTCTTCCCGCCCCTGTGTTTTCCATTTCCTCTGCCTGGTACATGCTCCAATACATGTAACACTCTTATTATTTTTCATCATTTCCTGTGGGATGTTTCCTCGGGGACTCAAGTGAGATCCACCACCATGCTGCATGCTCTGTTTATTGCAGAACTAAATGAAGCATGCCGGGCAGCATCTGAAAACAATTAAAAATAATTGAAATGAGCTGTGGACTCTACTAGTCTCATTAAGCTTTATATTTCATACACCACACATTGGGGATTTGGATCTGAACCTCCAATCCCTCCGGCCTTCTACTGGCAAAAGGGATTCCTTTCCCAGGGCAGGTAAAGGGCCCTCGGTTTAGGATGTTGGGGCTGCGATCTACGACCAGGCAGGGAAAAGGCCTGATCGCTGCCAAGAGGCTTCTGTGAGAGGAGATGATGTCTCTCTCCACTAGCTGCCTTTGAGCAGCTGCTTTATGAATTAATAAACATTGCTATGAATATGCACACATCCCTTATTAAGAATTCACGAGCGCATTAATCAAGCTGCTCACATGCAACTCAGGATATTGAAGTTAGCCTTTCTCTGTTGCCTTTCTTTGAGAGAGATAGGAAGACAGAGACAGAGACAGGGAGAGACAGACAGGAAACTAAAGTGTCAGAGCAATATTTCAAATATTTCCTTATATGAAAAGTATAGATAATACAAATTTTGAAATAGTTCTTGAGATGACACCGTATTCCCAAAGTCCACAGTATGGTAACTTGGACACAAATAACTGAAATATCTCAGGTGTTAACTGAAACCAATTAGGTAGTTGAGTTATGTCAAAATAATACCTCTCCTCTTCTGCAGAACATAAAAATGTCTATACTGGAAGACACTGTTTCTGAATGAATAAAGCCATTTCCTTTTTTTTTTTTTTTTTTTTTTTTTTTTGGTACCCAGGAAGGCCAAGGAAGTTTAACTGCGTGGTAATTATTCTTGGTGAGATATTTAACATGATTCAGTGACAGGTATGAAGAAAGGAGATTAGTTCGTGCCATGAAGAATGACTTAAATGTGAGCTTGGAATAATGTGTGTATAAGAAAGATAAAGGTAGGTATTTTATTAAATTGATTTAAATTGATAGTACTCGTGACGATGATTCTATAGGCAACATTTTGGGTTCACATGTTTGACCAAAAAAAAAAAAAAAAAAAGCACTGTGGAGCCACAAAGTACAATTGACCTTTTAATTTTCTCTATTTCAAAAAGATCTGATTACCCTTAGGCTCATCTGAGAATGTCCTCCCCTGTCAACTGTAGAACACTAATATTACAATTTAGTCTAGATAATCATGTTGATGAGGCTTAGAGAGTTAGAATCCCTTTCGTTTCTTCTTTAAATTTGTATGAGTTGCTCACAAGAGAAACTCCAACATTTCAGAGAGAGGGACATATTCACCGATTATTTGTAGATTGGTGCTTTTCCTCATCAGAGCAGCACCAGGCAGTAACACATCCCTTTTTGCCTTGTCCATGGAAAGACATGGACTTTCCAATTTCTTCCTCTTTACATAACGTGTTCTTTATGATGAAGACAGCTGCCATTTCGTGAATGCTTACTATGTGCCACTCAGGGTTCCCTGGGCTTTGCCTGGACTCTTAACAGCACAGTAGACCTATGAATATTTAAAGGCAGATCCAGGACTCAGATTCTGACATTCTGGCTCTTGCATCTATATTCTTAGCCATCACACCTACTGCCTGTATGCATCTTGTCCATTTTCCAGTAGTCTGATTTAAATGCAAAGTCCAGGAGAGAAAAGAGAACAGGATACCTTTGAGGAACTGAAAGGAGTTCCACAACCTGGTTTGGGAGAAGCATAGATGATGAGAGAGTTAGTGGTTAATGGTGTCCAATGACGCTGAAGACTAAATCAGGGTTTGGCATGCCCATGTCACCCAGTTGTGTTAAGGAGCATGAACCTTATACCACAGTAATGGGAGGCTTGTGAAGAGTTTTAATCATGGAAGTTGAATGATAGGTCTTGTTTTTTTAAGCAAATACTGATTGACGGCTTGTGGGAGGAAATTGGAGATTGGATTACAAGGCTATTGCCATGGTAATAGCTTCTATTTTTTTGCCCTGAGCACCCCGAGAGAGTGTTTTCTATGTACTTACTCCAACAATGTGTAGATAGATGAAGTCACCAGAATTAGTCATCAACAACATATGTATGAATTACAATAAGCCATAAATACATTTTAATTTATTTGCCTCTTTCTTTCATAGAACTAAATGGATAAATCTCCCTAAATCTTCCTCATACTTCTCATACTTAATGTATTATGTAGACACTTATGTAAGCAAATACAGAATACCAGGAAAAAAATATTTATGGTAGGGGATTGGATTGGATTTTTTATTTTTTTAGATCATTTAATAGTTCTCAGTATAACTCTTTCTAGTTGTGCCATTCTTTTCCCTTCTAGGCCTGTGGCCAACACTAATTTCCATGACTACATGAAATTGCAGCCCCCTATTGAGGGGAATGTAAAAATGACTTTGAGATGATTATGGCTCTATCATTTTGTTTCTTGCATCACAAATCTCAGATTTAAACCATTAAGACAGCTTAAGGGAATGACAGCAATTAAGACAAGACCCAAATAATATAAAGCACAAAATTCTTTATATCCCTAGAGTCCTTTTGTCCTTTATTTCTATTCTTCTACTTGTTCAGGAATACAGAAATCTCACCTGTAGGTTACAATCCCCTTTTGAAATTCTAGCATGTGGAAGTGATTCCTGTTGTCATCAGCGGGAAAGCGAGCACTAAAATTCGAGAACAAAACATGCAGTCAAGAAATAGATTATTTTTATGACATGGCTTCCATGGGGGTAGAAGAGTTTTTAAGGCCTGGAAACAGAGTAACTATGAAGGATATAACTGGCAGCTTATACTTTGGAAGTAAGTGATCACAGGCAAATTAAGCTGTAAATGCAAATATACGTAAGAAATGCAAATATATAGAGAGATATTGGTAAAGATAAGATGTGTGAAAAATTATATTTAAATATATTTGTATAAATACGCGTGTGTAAATAAAGCCAAGTTGTATCTGTATCTTTACCTGCTTCCTTATATTATATTAATATCAATATACATATATCTTTATAATATCTATCTATAAAGAATGATTCACTAAAAGCTATCTAAACTTAAAATACCCAAGTTTTCTACATAGGATTGGTGTAGCTAATCTAGGCAAACAAGAATTAATGACACTCAATTATGACATCAGGAACATTTGGATAAAGGAGTAGACGCAAAGGAAATGTCATTCGGGATTCATCAGTCTATAATTTGATTCGTTTTGATTAAATCTTTCTGGAACTAACAAGGAGTGGAAGTATGGGTGATGGATGTTTTACAACCATGTCTGTCATAGGAAGAGAATATTAATTGAAAACAATTGCACATTTTCACTAACTTACAATATTGAGATTCTGTTTATTTGAAATGCTATCTTTTAAGTAATTATAAAAATAGTTATAAGGGCTTAATATATGACCTCATTCACATATATCTTTTTTCTTTTTTTCCTGTTAAAGTTTGGTTACTTAGTGGAAGGATTATTTTCCATAATGATACATGTGCTTGTGAATTCTTTCTCTTTAGTTTTTGAAGAGGCTCAAAAATCCAACATCCACTTTATAGCCTTAGTGTTATGCTATCTTTCTGAAATTATGAGTTTGAAAGCATGTCTAATTTGTTTTATATATCCTGTAGTACATACTTACTCTATGTAAAAATTAAGTATTTTCAGATGATTGATTGGAGTTGAGCCATACTAGCTTTGACTGCATCATCTTCTTTCCCGATGTTAGGCAGGTCTAAGTTCACTCGAAACACTCAGACTCCCAATTTAATAGATGAATTAGAACAAAAATTCATAAATTAATTAAAATTTACATCATACTTTGTTACCAACAAAGATGGCCTTAATGTTCTCCTCAGCTTGACTAAACTTTAGACAAGTTTCTTCCTAGTTGGAGGCCCCTGACCTCCCTTTTCTTAGAACATTCACTCTAGAAAACTTGGAATTGTAACTTTTTCCAAGCCTTTTTATGATAAAAATCTTTATAGCCTAAGAATGTCTTTCTCAAGAACCTGAAAGCCAACACCTTAAATTGCAATCAAGAAAAGTAGGGCCCCTATATTCAAGTCTCCACGTGAAGATAGAAGTTTAACTTCGATAAGTTAAACACCAATTAGTAAGCACAAGGAACTAATCATGTTGGCTAAACCCCTTCCAACATCCTGCAACACATTCCCAGTAGCTCACCCCAGATTTAAAAATTATTTATAATAGCCAAGATATGAAGCAATCCAAGTGGCCATTTAAACATGAATAGATAAAGAAGATATATATGCTGGAATATCACTGAACCATAAAAAGGAATAATATCTTGCCATTTGCAGCAACATGGATGGACCTAGAAGGCATTGTGCTAAGTGAAATAAGTTAGAAAAATAAAGACAAATACCATATGACTTCACTTACATGTAGAATCTAAAAAACAAAACTAATAAAGACACAAACATGCAAAACAACACAGACTCTTACATATGGAGAACAAACTGGTGGTTGCCAGATGGGAGAAGGGTAGGGAGATGAGTGAAATAGGTGAAGGGGATCAAGAGGTACAAACTTCTGGTGACAAAATAAATAAGTCACAGAGTTAAAAAGTACAGCATTGGGGATCTAGTCAATAATATTATAATAATGTGGTGTGGTGACAGATCAAAACTACACATTACTGAACTTTGAGTGATGTATGGAATAGTCAAGTCTCTGTGCTGTGCATCTGAAACTATTGTAACAGTGTATGCCAACTACACTTTAATAAGAAATTTTAAAAAAATAAATTCCGTTGCCTTTTGTTTCACTAGAGTTGAGTTGAGTATCTCTCCTCTACCACTAGTGTGAATCAATACTATTGAATAAAACGTTCCTTGCCTATAGGATTCATCTGGTGCAGTTTTCTTTGACATTCCCAAATTTTATGCTTTATTTTTAAAATTTTTATAGATAAGGTCAAGGATTTTTCCAGAATATAGTTGAATATGACACCAAAACTAAATATGAAAAAACAAAATAAAATTAAGAACTTTATGTGTATATTAAGATGACTTTATATGTTTAATGACAGAAAAAGTCAATACATTAAAAACATAATTTTAATGATTTTTATATGGATCTAGTTCTATAAGAAAAGAATATCAATAATATATGTAATTGTATGTGTATGTAAATACATAAATAATACATTGTAGCCATCATTAGAAATTGAGATTATCATATAATTTAAAATTTATTTTTGCTTTCCTGATTTTTTTATCAAAATTTTTCAATTTACGTGTTAACTGGGGCTCCTGGGTGGTTCAACTGGTTAAGCATGGGACTCTGGGTTTCAGCTCAGGTCATGATCTCATGGGCCCTGATATGGAGCCCTGCCTGTGGCTCTGCGCTCAGCAGGGAGTGTGCATGAAGATTCTCACCCTCTGCCCCTGCCCCCACTGTGTGCTCACACTCTTTCTCTCTCTCTAAAATAAATAAACATTTAAAAAAAGTAAAATTGAAAAAAATCAACTTAAGTGCCAATGTTTAAAATCATTAAATGCTAATATTTAATTCTTTAACTAGCTAACTGAAATATATTGTTCATAACCAGCTTAGGGCATATTCATTAGTCATGCCTGATGGCCCTCTTTCCCATAAAAACCATATGGAGAGACCTCAGTGCTCTCTGCTGAAAAAATTAAAATGATAGTTAAGTTTTCTAAAGCCAATGTGGAGCTTTTTTATGGAAAATCCAAAACTTCCCTTGAAAGTTTTTACTAAGCTAACATCGCAGGAATTCCTGAGCTGCAAGGTGTTGAAAAAAAATATGACCTACAAACACAGGAATCAGTCTCTGTCAATTAAACATACAAAAATAAAAATCCTTACAAAAAATATTCCACATCTCCGTTCTCAAACCTCATTTGTATACTGGTCAAACTGAAGGCTTCTTTCCAGGGAGAGTAATTTACCACTTGAATGATTTTCATTCTTGTTTTATATATGGACTTGGGAAAAAGCAGCCAGGAAGGCAAAACTGCGGAGTGCAGTGTCTGAATTGTCAAGATGCCAAAGTGACTCTGTCTATCATCTTTGCACATGGGTAAATATCGTTGTTGTCAGGGAGACTTTCCCCCAGTTCCTTCAAACTTCTTCTCCTTTGTTTGTCAGAGTGAAATGTTCCATTACAATATGGCTAGAGATGATTATCAGAGGTTCTCAAGGCTACCAAAATAGAACCTTTCAGTCTTGGAAAGAGCACTCAAGCCTTTAGGAAAGAAAAGCAATGATACACGAAAGGGGAAAAAAAACAGTTGGCATTATTGTATTATCATATTGCCTGTATTTTTTTTTTATGGAAAAGAGTTAAAAAGAGACTGAAAATATGTATGAGTTGATGTGTTTTTAAAAAATCAGTTGTTAAACCGTAAACATGTTGCTTTAAGAGAAACTGAAAGGTGTAAGAAGATAAATGAAAGATTATTTGCATAATAAAACAGATTTACTCACATCACAAAAGAATTTCAAGGGATATCTTGAAAATAGGTGTCTTTTATCTGGAATTTTAAATATATTTTGGTTCCTAAAAATAGGTTTTATGTAACCTTTAAAAGGATTCATCTATTTATAAACCTAAAAATTTAAAAATGACTGTTTTTCTAAACCTAGGGACAAATTTCATAATAATGGTTAAATGCCAACAAATAATTGTAAAATTTTTTATTATTTCCTATTGATCGATAGGCAACTCTGATCACGGTAAATTTTTAAATCTTCTATCTAAACGAAAATAGCTGACATGAGATAACTTATGTTTTCTTCAGATCTAATACTTCTACAGACGTAAATCCTGTGTGATCCGGTGTTTCCTTTAGCTGTGAAGGATTGTAATGTGATTCCACAATAGTGTGTGACTTGTGAAATAGCTGGAAACTCATTCTCCTCCCTTACACAGCCCTACACGGTTCAGCAGCTATCTTCTGCCAAAATCACTGATATGGATGATCGTTTTTTGACTTCTAACCTCTGCATAATAGAGATTAAGTGCTAGACGAATGGAGTCAATGTTGTCTAGTATTGTAACTCTAATAACTACGTCAGGATCTGAGGGATAGAAGGAGCAAAACAGAGGAGGGGTGTTCGATAAAAGGAGGGAGGAATTAACACAATCAGATTTCATGTCTCTTATCTCTTTTATTAAAGTCTAGATGAAGTAGTCTATAGCTGAGGTGTCCTTATTTCTTGTCTAACTGGCTAGTGGAGGCTACCACATTTACTGGCTCATGTGTTGACCTGCTCTAGCTTGCTAAATCCTTCGAGATTTTGGCCCAAGGGTAACCTCTAAGATCACAGTGATGAAATCTCTGTCTTTCTCTGTAGGTAAAGAAACTATATATATAAGAAAGAGTATAAATATATATATAATATACATATATACATACATATATAATATATACATAATATATTACAATATATTATATATAATATGATATATAATATATAAATATATATATATTGGGCATAGGCATATATATATAATTTGCATTTAAACGGGATAAAGAACCACTTTCTTTTGTATGTTAGCACCATCTACAAAGTGTGTGTCTGTAACAGATATATTTGGAACTTCATTTGTTCCTGTTGGAGATCATTATAAAGATTAATTTTATGCTATGAAAAACCTAAATGCTAGTGGTGATTATTCTAGAATTTGATAGGGCAAGGGCCTGCAAAAAGACAGTTGGAACAGGAGAAGGGGCCGACACTTCCCTGATATTCATAGATTTCTTTGAAAATTTTACATTTTTTAACATAAAATTATTTTTATTATAAAGCAAATAGAAGATTGCTTATTTATAAGTATTTTATTATATAAAGAAACATGCCTTTTACTTGCTGCATACAAAGTTCTAATAACATGAACGAGACTTCTTTGAAAGACCCATCTGGGATCCCTGGGTGGCGCAGCAGTTCGGCGCCTGCCTTTGGCCCAGGGCGCGATCCTGGAGACCCGGAATCGAATCCCACATCAGGCTCCCGGTGCATGGAGCCTGCTTCTCCCTCTGCCTGTGTCTCTGCCTCTCTCTCTCTCTCTCTGTGACTATCATAAATAAATAATAATAAATAAAAAATTAAAAAAAAAGAAAGACCCATCTGTTCTGCTTTTCTCCCTGTCCCAAAGTGCCAACATCTGTGGATTGACTTTTCTGCATACCATGTTTGAGAAGCCAAACTCTTTGTTCAGTTGGGCAACAACAACCCTACCACATAATAGTTACTTATGGAGAGGACAGTCCTTTCAGCAAAATGAAAATAAATTAACAAAGACCAAGGTAACCTGAGCTATGATTAGGAACACGGAAAAGATTGGAAAAACTACTCAAAGAACACCTTAAAACTGAATTTTTAGTATTGATGGTCAGGGAGATCTACAGAAAGTTGTATTTGAAAAATGAAAGTTTAAATCCTGCTTGCAGAGTTTTAGATAGAGCAAAGGGAGTGAGTTAAATGACTACAGAGACTTCTGTCCTGCTTGTTGTTAGATCTGCAAGTAATGCTAATGTAAGGTGATAAAATGAGGTAAAAATGGGAATACACATTTTCTGTTGCACAGGTATTTATAACCAGAACCCAACAATGAAGGCGAAGAAGCTTCACGATTTTGACATTTTGAAGAAGGAGAAAACAATTAGGGCTAGATAACTTTCAGGTTTTTTGAAGATGTTCACATAATTGTCTTTGCTAACCCAGCAATTACCCCCTCCAGACTCCCTTATCCAGAATCACGCTTTTTATCTCTGTAAGCAGACAATTCAGGAAAGGAAAGACCATTTCAATTACTCTTAGAGCTGCTGGACACTCAGGGGTCTTTTCTCTTTCCACATGGGCACTGGGGATACTTTATGTACTTTGAGCACCCACCCCCACCATGTCGTGAGAAGAGGCCCTAGGAATGGGGACAGAAGGAAAGGAGACAGGAGCCTCTTGCCCTGCCTGGATGCTTCATGCTGAGGAACCAAGTGACCTTACTCTGGAGCTGACAGCAGAGTACAGCGTGGGGTGGTCACCCCCAAGAAAGCGAGACTAATTCCCTGCAATTTAGTTCTGGTACATAGACACGGTCATCAGTGCTTGTCACTTGCCTGCAAAATTCTGAAATTTGTTAAAGAAGCCCACGTGAGGAAGACAAGCAAGGATTATAGGGTTCCACGCCTTGAACAAGAATCCCATCACTTCTCAAGCTTTCAATGATTCTTGGGAAGCTGAAAGGCAGAGTAATGGTTTCTGTGGCTCTATCTGAAGAAACCTAAAAGAGAAAGAACATAAAAGATTACCTACGTGGCTGCCAAGGAAGGAGAATGAGAACACTTAAAATCAGTGCTGAGAACATGGTCTACTGCCAGGGACTGAGATTGACCAGGCTAAACCCACCTTGGGAAGCCCCCTGGGACGTGGGAGGCTG
Source organism: Vulpes lagopus (assembly GCF_018345385.1). Lineage (NCBI taxonomy): Eukaryota > Metazoa > Chordata > Mammalia > Carnivora > Canidae > Vulpes > Vulpes lagopus. Next base: position 1,977,259 of record NC_054824.1, read on the forward strand.
TGGTAAAGACTGTTTCCAAGAAAGCAGGCATGCCACCTAGGCACCTACCTATCACACTCGCAGAAACTACTAGAAGCCAGCCCTGGCTGGAGTGAGATCAGCCATGTCTTTCCACTACCAATCGGCAGCAGGTGACAACACAGCCATGATGCTCACTCCAATGCCCTCTCTCCATCTCAACATTAGGAAGGGTAGAACCAGACATGCGTACCTTCCTAGGGTGGGCCCCCCGAGCCAGAGGGAAGCATGATGTGAAGGGGAGCTCTCAGAGAAAGATAGGAGAGGAGAACCCACATGGGGCAGGACTGAATGGTTTTATGTTTTAATCTGAAAGTGATCAGAAAGTTAAGGATCTCTCTGAGATGCCATTAAAAGTTTGGAAAGGATGATTTTCCAGAGCATGATTAGGGACAATCTTAGAAAAAAATAAAGACATTTTATATTTGTTTTCCCACACATACATCCATGTTGTATTGACTCAATGCGATCAATCTTAGAGAATTCCAAATTAAATGTGGTAAACAAATAAGAAAAGGCACTTTCTATTTTTGACAGTTCATGTCCTAATCTCTTTATTTCAGTCAGTAAACGAATCTAACATTCATTTTATCCTAATAGGAAGCAGCTAGTACATGCCGTACCACACCTGGTCCAAATCCATCTTTAAATCAGGTTTTAGCCCAGAGAGCCAGTTACCTAGTTCCGTTGAAAGTAAAACAAAACAAACGGTCAAAAAACATAGTAATTATATTTCATTGTTGCTTAAAAAAAGCTCATTTTGCAATATATAATTGATTTGAATTTATATCTTTTCAATAGGGGCCTAGAGTTCCAAGATTTGAGTATCAGGAAGCAATTTGTTATAACTGAAAGAACATGGGTTTTAGAAACAAATAAATCTGGGCTCTAGTTGCTCTTCCACAATTTGTTTTCTTGAGACATTGAACAAAACTATTCACGTGGTGAAGGATGAGATTAATTGAAAAAGCAAAGGCATCTAACGCAATATGCATCTTGTACCTAGTAGTAATCAAGCTAATATTATTGAGTTTTCACCTTGGTCCCCATCCTTTGTTACGATTTGTGGTGTGGGGCGCATCTGTGAACAGCGGAGTGCTCTCTCCTGCAGGCATAGGCATGAGTGACAGGGACCCCCTTGGAGATTGTCCTCATGAAGCCCCGAGTCAGGTAAGAATTAGTTTCATGAATGACAGAGTGATTCTAGGCACAGAATGACATCAAAATGATCTCCAGGCCCAGCTCCCTGTGCGCTTCTGTCTGAGTCTGCAGAGGACATGAGGTCTGGGATAGGAAAAGAATAAACAAAAAGAAACATCTTTTAATAAAAATTGTGCTATTTATTAAAAATAAGCAGTAACATTAACGTGGCACTCATTATAAAGAACATTGCAAAACTAAACAGGGAATATAAAAGTCAAAGAAAAAATGTAAATTTGATGAAAAATATGACAGGTTTTGGTTATGAATATAGGACATAAAATTCCTAAGAAGCCCAAAAATTATCGGAAGAACATTAGAGAAGACTGTATGAATGACAATAAAAGTGGATGCAAGAGTCAGTGAAAAATAAGTCGTGTTTCACTCGCATGAAAAACATATTCAAATCTCCATGAGCAATTTGAATAGGTTAATTTTCAATGAGATATTTTTCATTTTTTGATGCCTGTCTTTTTGTCTTGTGCAATTGTAGCCCATCACTTTTATAATATAACTTCTAGGCAGGAATATCTAATGATTCGGAATTTTATACAATCTCTAGTATCACCAATACTTAGTTTATGTTAAGTATCTTGTATTTTTTAGTTTTGTTTTTTTTGTTTTTGTTTTTTTAGTATGTTGTATTTTTTAAATAAAAGTTCTTTTTTTCATTATAAATATTTCTATGGAACATTACTACAAGAGGTGCTTTGACAGGCTGAAATAAAGACTCTGGAACGATGCTAAAAAACATAATATTTTAGATATATTCTGTTCAAAACATACTTTCATGTAATAATAATAATATGCAAGACTCCCGTGTACATATATGTATATGCGTTTTTACTGAAATGATTTATAACAGTGATTAACGTTTCCCAGATAACAAATCCCATGAGATGAACACAGTGAACCAAACTTTAAAACCTTTCGTGTACGGCCGCATTGATTCAGTCATCAGTGGACAAGCAGGTACCGATATGTTTATGGTACTACCTTTCTAAATGAAACTCTTGGTTTTCATTTGTTTCCTTTTATCCAATACTATTGATGTTAAATTTTGATGATACTCCTCAACTCTTTCAGCCCGTCTGTATCTTTTCTTCAAGGGGTTTTTAAGTAATGCATAACATGTATAATTACCTAAGGTATAAAACACGGAGTAATATTCATTTTGTTATCTTAGGACTTCATCTTTATTCATTCATTTTCTTATCCATTGGACAGTAAGGCGATGAATAGCCTTTCAAGTTTCTGCGTGTTGGAAATTGCTTTTCTCTTTGACATGGCCTTCTCTTCCTTTTGACTCTGGGAAGTTTTCATTTTATCCATCAAGGCTTAGGTAAGCCGTGCTATTTTCGGTGTAGCATCCACAGACTCCTTCGCATCAGGTAAATTGCTACCTTTTCAGTGATCCCCTGGGTCTTTATTACATATTGAGACACCTGAGGGCAGGAGGCCGAATCTGAAAATGTATCCCCCCATCCCCTGGTTTTACCAAAAGAATTGTGTTCCTATTTCCTCCATGACGTTTGTTTGCTCCACGTCTTCTACTTCTCCATGGAGATAGAGTGATTTATTTGGCTCCCAAGTGACAAGTCAAAAATATATTCCAGCTTCCCCAAAGCTGGACGTTATGAAGTCTTTTATACTTAATTTAAATAAGCATGAATGATCTGCTGTAATGTAAAAATTTTGGTAGTCCTTAATTGGCAGATTCCTTTAAAACTATCATAGACGGTCGAGTAGAAGATGAAAAAAAATCTGCGTACTTTTCTTTTCCAGACCCACCAAAGAAAAGTTCTGTAGAGTTTTCTGAAAAGAAGTGATTTCAAATATTAGGAAATGATATTCAGTTGCTATATTAAAGAAAAGCAGCGACTGCTGAAAATCTCTTAGTCACTGTCCATTGGCTACTGAGAAGTTTCTCCGGGAAGTAGACATCTATATGAGCAAGAAAAATGGAAATGATGTCTTTAGTTTAACCACATTATGGTATCATTGATCATTAAAACTTTGAAGAGGTATGAAAAAGATAAATTAGTGTTATTAACCAAGATGCATATATTAATTATAAGACTGCAGCTTTTCACTAGTGGCAACTCAAAGGAAAGTACAAATCTTATCTCAGGAAATTAAAGCCAATCAAACTTTCTTGTGCCCGTGTCCCAGTCCATAGACTATATTTACAGTAGACATGGAAGGACTATGCTCGATTCCAAGGTGATATGCTTAGTTTAATGTGTATGTTGGTAAAGACAGAAACTGCTGATTAGGGTCCAGAGAACAGAATGAACTTCAGTTGATGAATCTCAGCTCAGAAAAGTACCTCAGGGGGGATCCCTGAGGGGCTCAGTGATTTAGCGCTGCCTTCAGCCCAGGCCCTGATCCTGGAGGCCCTGGGATCGAGTCCCACGTCAGGCTCCCTGCATGGGGCCTGCTTCTCCCTCTGCCTGTGTCCCTGCCCCTCTTTCTCTCTGTGTCTCTCATGAATAAATAAATAAAATCTTAAAAAAAAGAAAAGAAAAGTACCTCAGTTATTACGGGCCCCAACAGTACAATTCCAATATAGGTAAATTATGTCCAACATAAAATATTCCTCTAATGTTCTATCACTATCCTGACTTACCATCTGTATAATAGTTAGAATCTGTGAGAGAATATGTAATATCTGTAGAGACATTTATTACATAAAAAGGTACAGGAAAATGAGCACTAGTGGCCAAATCTAGGTATTTTATTCTTCCTTTACCATTTTACAAAATGGGAACAACCATCAAGTGTCAGATATCGTCGTCATATTCAAGTTAACTTTGAGTTCTAAAGAAATACAATGGTTGAAAAGATGTAGTTCCATTTTCCCATGGTCTACAGGAAACTTTTATTTATGGTTACATCTTGGACTTGATACTACATCATGTTTTGAACCAGATAGAAATCAGAGGAAATGGAGATCTAAGGAAAATAATAGTGTTTATTATTTTCTATTTGGCATAGAATGTAGTCATAGCATCATTTTTACTGTTAATTTCAGACTGTATAAATGACTGGGCATCCGGTATTTAGAGCATAATTACAATGCCTAAAGCATTTGTTTATAAATCCCTTTCATTTTTTTCCACTGAAGATTTGTTGTATCTTGTAATTTAAGAATAGTATAGCAAGAGGAAAAATGCAATCTGATCAATATACTCTGCGATGGTCTTAGAATATTTCAGAACAAGCAAGGACATTTTTTGTTTCCTGTAATCTCTTTTCTGTTCCTCGACTAAGTCTTTCATTTTATTGATTCTTTTTCCCTGTTAATGAATTCCTCAAGTCTGATAAACTTGAATTTCGGGGTTTCTATTTTTCTCTAGAATGTGCTTTTACCTATTTTCCTCCTTCTCTTCTTGCATAAGACATTCTTTCTGTCCTGCAAGTGATTACTTATGTGAAAGAAAACCTCTGAAAGGTAATATATCATGGAAAAAGTAGATCGAGTGCTGTGCCCTCCCTGAGGAATAACAGACTTGCTTTGCATTATGCTGCAAATGGCCTTGCCTTTGCTCAAGCAGAGAATGACTCATTTCATCATGTGCAATTATTATTTAACTCAGTGTTATCTTTGTAGTTTTGTTAGTGTTCAGATTTTTTTCCAGTCTCTTTTGGCTTATTTTTCCATCCATTTATTTTATTTAGATATTTTATTATGTAGAGAAAAAATATATATCTAGCATTCAATGAACTTTTTCTTGTTAAAACAGCAGTCACTTAGTAAATATTTGTACAACTGAATGTGTTGGATTCCATATATGCCAGATACATTAAAAATATAAATAGTATGATGTGGAACCTGCAATTACAGTTTTGCTATTAACATAAAAAATATTCTAACCATTAGATCTACAGATGATCTGGCTCAGGAGATGCCAAATTACCCCTCTCTGAAGAGCTTAAAGGAACATGCCTAACCATTATTAGCAGGAATATAAAAGAGGTATTCACTGCCTCTTGGCATTGATCAACCTGTATATCCTTCTTACAGTTCTAGAAAGTGCAGGTTTGCAGGTTAGAAAATTCATCTATTCATTCCAAATATGTTGTATTAATTAGATTCTCAGTGCTATGAAGAACCAGTAGAGGAACCAGAGAAACATGCCTAGTGATTGGAAACAGAAATCTACAACACAGCCAAGACATGCATTTAGGAGGTCATATGAGAAAAAAAAATATTACTAAGGAGCCAATAGGGAGAGATTTTCCAAGAAATCATACAAATGTAGGCCTTTTGGAGGTACAGAACTTCCACAAAGACAGTGAAGGAATCAGTAGTGGTAAATGATGTGATATGACTGAGCTAACTTCTCTTTGCTTATGTCTTCATTGAGAATGGTCCATACTCCTTCCTCTCATCCAGAAACACGAAGCACTTTAGTATTCCCCCCCCCCTCTCTCTCTCTCACACACACACACACACACACACACACACACACACCTATATGCCAGCATTCAGAGTAAGATTAAAAAACATTTTCAACATTTCAGAAAGCTCTCATGTCCTTCTTCCAAGTGACATCTTTAACCTCAGCAGTGACTATTTACTGACTTCTATTACCACATTTTTGTCTTTTTACAAATTTGCCTTCTCTACTCAACAGTGTTCTTCTATATCATTCTAGTTCAATATTAACTACATAAAAGATAATTAACAAATGTATAAAACTGTAAAAACAAGGAAATGGACAATCACGTATGCAAACTGTCCTAAGAAATAGAACATCCATCGGGCTGTGAGATTTCTCACTTTGATAACTTCTATTCTGATTCATTCCAGACAGATAAAAAGGATGTTTTAGTACCAATTTACATAAATATAGTATGATTTATTTATGTGCCACCAATCTCCAAGAAAACCTGGTTTATGTGCATATTTTCGTTGTTGCCAAACTCTGCACAGAGTAATAGGCCCTCTAGAAGTGTCCTAGTATTTATGAGAGATTTTCTGGTGTTGATACCTAGAAAGTGGGTCACATGTCTTTGAAGAGAAACATTCTCAAATATCTGTGATAGATTTTACTTGGTTACCTATACATATGCATTTGGATTCAGTTTGCTATTACTTTCTTTAGCATGCTCAGGTCTATTTGTCTTAGATTAAATTAAATTGGCCCATAATTTTACTGGCATAGCTTTTATCCAGTTCTTTGTATTTATTTATTTATTTTTATTTGAGAGAGAGAGAGAGAGAGAGAGGCAGAGACACAGGCAGGGGGAGACGCAGGCTCCATGCAGGGAGCCCGATGTGGGACTCGATCCCGGGTCTCCAGGATCAGGCCCTGGGCTGAAGGCAGCGCTAAACCGCCGAGCCACCCGGGCTGCCCTTATCCAGTTCTAATACCAAAGCAAGGCCAGTTTCCAAAACTACACTATCATTTATCTCTTCTTCTTATCTTTAAAACAACGTATGTACGTTTGGATTACCTACCCTGTGAAACTTTGATAGAACTTGTAAGTAAGAACTTGTGGTAGGAACAAGAGAGTGTAGTATGATGAAAGACATGCAAGGTATTATTTAAGGATAGAAAAATGTTTAGCCAGGTAAGAGGAATCAGAATTGACTACTTGATTTAACAAAATTGAGATCATTGTCGACTCTGCCAGGAGATTCAGGGAATTAATATTAGTAAAAACCTATATGAAGAAGACAAGAAAAAAGTGTGAGGAGATAATTTGGAAACCATGAGATATAGACAATACTTTTGGCAAATTTTGCTGAAATAGGAAGCAGATAAATTAGGTGGCACGTTGGGGATATTCTTATTTTATTTTATTTTTTTTATTTTTTTTTTTAATTTTTATTTATTTATGATAGTCACAGAGAGAGAGAGAGAGAGAGAGAGAGAGAGAGAGAGAGAGAGAGGCAGAGAGAGAAGCAGGCTCCATGCACTGGGAGCCTGATGTGGGATTCGATCCCGGGTCTCCAGGATCGCGCCCTGGGCCAAAGGCAGGCGCCAAACCGCTGCGCCACCCAGGGATCCCGATATTCTTATTTTATTGCTACTTTTTGTCACTTTTTCTCTTTCCTCAGTTATATAAAAGGCAAGGTTATTGGCTAAAATAGAGAGTGGGGAGGAGGTACTAGAAGCTAAGGAAAAAAGAGTAGGTATGGAGCGGTTATCTAACACAAAAATGAATATACTAGGGAAATGTGTGATGTTGCTGGATGGCCCTAACTACCCCAGGTGAGAGCAGTGGCAATTAACTGAAAGTGAGATGAGTCAGCCAGATTATATGATTTCTCCTGTTGTACTCAACCCCATCGATGTAAGTATACAGTAGGTACAGGGTTAAAATGATCTGGAGTTTGTTTGTTTGTTTATTTATTTATTATGGCCTATTAAAGACAACAAAATAAGAGAAATTAAAAGAAGTTGAGAGTTACAGGGTGATTATAATGATGGTACATGAAATTTAAGCTGAATATGAAGGAAAATAAAGACATAACTTGTGAAGAGGAAGAGACTGTAACAAGTGGTGGGAACAATAAATTGTAAGCTTATTCAGGAGAAAAGGTTTGTTAATGTCAGGATAGTAATGGAGGCAACTGGAGAGAGTAAATAGAGGTCAGAGAGTGAAATTCTTAAAATTAAGATTATAAAGGAGTTAGTTATTGGTAATCTCAAGATTTTGAGTGAATGGCTGAGTTACAGTGATACATAAAGTCTCAGGAATAAATTAGGTCAAGAATTTGCGCAATGTGGGCCAGTCATATAGATATGAAAGTCATAGGATACAAAGAGTATCAAAGAGATTAGAAAAAAGCCTAAAAATAAAATATTAAAAAGTCGATCCACTTTTTTTTTTTAAGATTTTATTTATTCATGAGAGACTCCGAGAGAGAGGCAGAGACCCAGGCAGAGGGAGAAGCAGGCTCCATGCAGGGAGCCCGATGCAGGACTTGATCCCAGGACCCTGGGATCACACCCTGAGCCAAAGGCAGATGCTCAACCACTGAGCCACCCAGGCCTCCTGATCCAAGTTTAATAGATGTAAGAATTCTATAGCTGTAAGATCTGATGACAGGAGATTTGACACTAGGAATGTCAAGAAAGACCAAGTTCTAGAAGAGGAAATGTGAAGCCAGGAACATACCTTGTCATCACTAGAACAGAAGATTTCAAGGGTATGGAAGAGAAGAAGCCCCTATTTGACAGACCTGTCAGGGAAGCAGTGTCCTAGGGGGATCCTGGGCCAGGGGTGGGGCTAGAGGGTGACCCTAAGCTTTAGAGAAGTTGAGGATATGGGGAAAGTGAGATGAAGAGTGCCCCAGCCTGAGAGTGGGTAGTTAATAGATGGTATTTCCGTGGACGTGCTTCCATCTGTTCCCTAACACACTGCTATCTCCTCTCTCTTAAAAAAAATTCTCCGGTCAACATTTGTAATCGAGTCTCTGTACAAATCTCACCTGCTCAATAGAACCAATTCTTACCGACCACGAGCTCGCTCTCCATCCGTCTTATTCTTTTGTCATGAAGCTTTTACCTTCTGACACACGGCGGGGTTTACTTACTTGTTATGTCTATCACCAGTTTCCCTCTTGTTTCTACCGCTCGACTGAAAGCTCCATGAGGCTATAGATCCTACTTTCCTTCACCCACACATCCAGAATGGTGCCATGCCCACCGTCATGTTCAGTAAGTATCTCTTTTACTACAGCTTGTGCAGCTAAATATTTTCTTTCAGCTTCTGGAATGTAGAAGATAATCTCTTACCTTTAATATTTCTCCTTCTCCTCCTACCCAGCTGGCCCTGTGCTCTCACATACATTCTTTGAATCTGTTTATGAAAGTCCTAGAGTCGTTGTCTTATAGAAACCTAGTGGGGAAATGAGGAGGAGGACCTGACGCGAAAGCAGTTTCCTTCCAGGGCACTGGAGAAGATGGGTAGATGTAAACGCTCCCAAGCCAATTACTTATTTTTCCTTTCTCTGAATCTCCATGGATTTTATTTTATTTTATTGTCTGCTCTTCTGTTAATTCTTTTCCTTAACTACAAAGAAAAGATATTAGAAGGAATTTAAGTGGCTGGCCTGACGCCCAAGAATTGTATGTACCAGGGTGAGAAGTAAGTAGAACAAATTGTAGAACAAATCATTGAATTGTCTGCCAAATTGTCTGACTCTTCTATTGTCATACTAATAAGACTTCTACAGCTAAACTGTAATATATGCTGATTTTTCCAGTTAATATTTAACCAATTTTTTATGCTTTATGTTCTAATGATCTCATAAATATAGGACAGATACACAGTAAGTTGAAGTACAGGGACCTAGCTTTTAAAATTATCTATATGAATACATTCGACATGCTTGTATATGGATTTGGTACAATGCTCCAAACCTCTTCAGGAAGACTGGAACAGGAGGTAGCGATGATGAGTTTCTAGAGGCATATGAGCGGCTGAGATTAAGTCATGAGATTTTGTCTGAAAATCTTCATGCAAATGCTTACTTGCGGAAAGCTGAAGGCTAAAGATATTTAAGTGGACCTAAAATACTAATGGTAATTTAATGGACTATTTAAAAGTACTTGGGGTTATATATAAAGTTCATGCTTTGTAGAAAAAAAGAAGATTTAGGATAAAGGTTTTAAAAGTCATTCCATTCACTGATGGTTTACCATTGGTCATTGTCAAATCTATAAATAATACACGTGGTGCGGAATCTCAGCAGCCGAAAAGTTAGTACTGGAGTATAATTTTTTACTCTCTGTATTCCCTTTTGGATAAAGTCCCCAAATTTTGTGACAGTGACCATGTAGAATATATTTTTCATCTTTCAGATTCTCAACTCAGACAAAACATAGAAAATAAAACTCAATTTAGAGTATAAAGAAAATCAAGAATTACTGAGGCCCACAAATGACTGAGCTGCACCTATAAAGAATTTACTAAAAAAATATGGAAATGTTACATGCTAAGGGAGAGTTTCCTGCTGAGCTGGGTTAATGGGTTCAGTCAGATAAGCTGGTGGCCTAAGTAGGTTCTTCACTAAGCTTTTTCCTTCAAGGACCCCTCCAGGTGTGTCTGCTGTGACAGCAGATTTAGGACTTTAACAACACAGTGGCTTTTGATCTCATTTCAGCTGCTGTGATTAAACAGACACACATCACTTGCTGTGCCACAGCGAAAGAAGCTTGTGGTTCACCTTTGCTGAATTAGTACCCACTGAGCACTGCAAATATTTAAAATGTCAATCCATTTGATAATGTCAGGAAGGCCTGCAAATACCACAAAATGGCACCAAGGAAGCATTCAACACAGACAAAAGAACATTTAACGTCTCTCTCCTTCAAGGTAAAATGAGAGTTAAATGGAAACAGTAAACTTCTGATGAAGTTACTAAGGTCAGCAAATTTAACAACCCTGGGTGGGACATGGACTTAAAATACTGTTTTAATAGGTTCTCTCACAAAAAGGGTTCTATTACTGATCATAAAACCAGTGCTGTTGTAGAAGAATTAATTTATATTGACACAAGATTAGGGAGTTCTTACCACAAAATCCATCTGATGTCATTCTTAGGCAATCTGCAAATACTTGCCCCAAGAGCCCAGCTCCAAGTAGAGATTTGAAATTTCCAGTGACATCTTTATTTCATTTTCCAGCGTTTAATTCCAAAAGGCAACAAAGGAGGACACCATTACTGGTGTGAAGTTCAGAAATGTCAGCAAAACCATAGACCACCCAGAAACCTCATGATCCTTCCATAACCTGCTGGTATTCAACTCAAGCCCAAAACACAACTATGATTTTGGAGTATTTTTGTTTTGTTTAGATTATAACTATTTATACACAATGCATAAGATTTTCAAAATTTTTTTCTTGCTTACATATGTATTAATTGGAATAGAATGTTTAACTGCTTTGCAAAAAAACCCAGGTCATTCCTCAATCCAAACATTCCTCTGTGTTAGGAAGTATTGAATGTCACTGGCGAGCTCTGATCCAAAGAGGCCAGAGGAGGGTGGCTCCGCCGTGTTCGCGGAGGACTTCCAAGGCCATTTGAGTGATTAATCATTTTCACCTGGGACTAAAAGGAAAGCGCTCTGATTGCCTCTTAATATGTAAGATGAAAGTTGCATATATCCTCCTCTTTCACATTCTACTGCTTTGAGCTCAGTCATATGTCTGCACTTAGCTACAACTCAAGGAAATATGGTCTAGTGTCCAGGAAGGCAAGGAAATTAATTTTTCCCCTTGGAATACTTGTTCATCTATATCTTTCAGAGTGACTCTATTTCTGTCATCACACACAGAAAATGGTAGGACTTTGAACTGAACTTGACAGAGAGACAAATAACATATGTACACAAAAGTCAAGAATATTCAAATATTGGTAAATATAAAATTCCCATATAAAATATTCAAATAATATTGAGACATTCTTGTCAGCATCTAAGATCACAGACCTCTTCTACTGAAAACAGGGTTTTGTTATTGCTGATGTTGTTTGTTGTTGTTTTTGCTCTAACAAGTACTTTTTGTTTGTGTCATTGGATACTTCTAATTTTCAAATGTAAAAAAAAAGTTTAAAAGATAGAATCAAATTTAACTTAAAATACAGTAAATATTTATAATGACTCAAAGTTTGAAAATTATAGGGAAACTCATACTTGAAACTAAAAGACTGTGAAGACCACCATATTTCCAATAGTTACTTTATTTATATTTTATTTATATTTTGAGTTTTAGGTCCTATCCTCAATATAATTTTAGTCTGGCTATTTCTTTAAATTGCTGCAAAATAGATACGATAAGCATTAACTCATATTAGGAAAACCAATATTTGGAAAGGAATTTTATGCTTGATTGAAAATTTCTTAAGCCTGATTTCATTATATTAACTCTAGAACTAATTATTCTATCCAACACCTTCTATTTTCAATTGGTGTTTGTGTGCTTCCAGTAATTACAGATGGTTATCATATTCCCTTTAAACTATCTTTGAGCCTTGCTTTTAAAATGTAATTACTTTGCTTGGAAAAGAACAATCTAATTTGACGAAATGTATCATGATTAAAATAGAAAAAGTGGAGACTTATAACCTAGTAAACAAGCTCTGTCATATGTAGCTTATATAGAATGTGATTTCAAATTCACTGCTGAGCTGATTGTTATTATTCTACACACATGTATCAATCCTTCTAACTTATTAATCCTCTTCACTGTCTATCTTAGAAGTTCCTACACTTTGTCTTCATCACATACAACTTTTCTAACATGTTATATCTAAATGATATTATTCCTTTAGATTGGGATTTAGCAAAATCAAATAGTGATAGACATATCACACTTCCAGAGTTGGTTATTGTCCTTAATTTTAACTTGAATTTCTGGCAGTTTAACAGTTATAATAGATTTTTTTCTCAGTATCAGAATTTCTATCTTCCTAGGTATAATATCCAACATTCATTCATTTATTTTATCATCCAAGAAATATTTCTTTAGTGCCTACTAAGGTGCTAGGTACTGTACTAAATACTGGGGCTTCCATGATGAGTACAAAGAGACACAGAACCTGCTTTCATGGAGTTTATTGTCTAGTAAAATAGACATTAATGTAAAAATCAAATATTACTTTTGAAACTTTAAATATAACAAGCAAATTACTAAGTGTTTTATAAGCTTGCAATGAAGAAAAATTGAGCTAGTCAGTAAGAATAGGGAAGCCCTCCTTGAAGATATCTGCTGGAACTTTGATCCAGAAAATACTGGAAACAACCAGGTAAAAGCAAAGGTTAAGAGAAGTATCATAGGTCACAGCTTGTGTCATAGTGGAGTATAGGCATATCTCGAAAATTAGATATAAGCCAGTCTTATGAAAAGCATGTTGTAAAATAGAGCTAGAGATATAGGAAGTGGCTTACAAAGTTAAGATATATCAAGGATTTGGTTCTTTATTTGATTATATAATTCTTTTAAGCATATAGTGAGATGACCAGCCTTATGTTTTGGAAAAATCACTCTGGAGATGCCAGTGAGGGTGGCATGAGATGACCCAGTGAGTAAAGTTAGGGGGCTATTGCTGTTTTTTATATGTGAAATTATTGTAGTTTAGACTATAAACTACATTTAAACTATAAACCCCATTTTCATTTATAGTTATGGAAATGGAGCAGCAGAGAGGTGAGTTCACTCAAGAGCTACTTAGGAGGTAAAACCAATAGGATTATGTATTATACACATGGATGAAAAAGGAGGGAGAGGTATTGAGAAAGGCCCCTGGATGGGGGATAGTTCTCAGGACCAAAGGGGAAATATCGTAAAGTTCAATTTGAAAAGTTTTGACTTAGATTATTCTGGAGATATCTAGAAGAACTGTCATATGGGCAATTGGATATGTGGGTCTGATACTTGGAGGAGAGGTGTAGTTTGCTTATAAAAAGCTGTAAGTCTTCCTCTGTGAAGGTGAAAATTTAAGCCACTGGTATGAATGCAAATTACCTTGGCATAATATATGGAGTGAAAAGAGAGGAAATAGAAAGAAAAAAAAAAAAAGACTTGCAGAACTTCAATGTTAGCAGCATGATAGAAGATGAGTCTACAGATGAGAGGAAGAAGGTGAACATAAAACAGAAGAAACATTAAGATGATATTTTATATCAAGTAAGATAAGGTAATAGAGTGTTTACAGATAAAGGCCTAAAGGCCAAGGTCAACGATATCAAATGCTTTTGAAAGTTTGCATAAACTTAATGAAAACTGTTCATTAGATCAAATGATATTGTAGTCACAGGTCACCATAAGATGAAATGAGAAATGTAAAAAAAAAAAAAAAACAAAAAAAAAAAACCAAAAAAAAAAACTACAAAGGTTGAGGAGTCAGTGGTAGGTGACAAAATGGAGATAGTAGATACAGGCCTCTCTTTAAAAAAGTTGACTTTGAAAAGGTCGAGTGAGATTAAGCATCAGCTGGAAGGACTGTTGTATTCATTACATTACTCATCTTTTTCTTGATATCTTTTAGAATGCTTGAACAAGAAATGCTTGTTATATTTAAAAATTATTGAAAATAAACAAAGAAGCTAAATACATGAATGACAGAGAAAAGAGAGAAGGTGGGAGGGCTCAGGCTGCAAAGCACAGGTGGGAAAGGGATGCTTCTATTTTATCAGCAGAGAGGAAAATGTTGGGTAAAGTTAATAGAGTAGACGTGCATGTTTAATACAGGTACTATTGGCCTCCTTGTGGCCTCCCGCTTATCTGTGAAACAGGGGCTTCTCTCTCTCAGAAATTTGAAGAGATGAAAGTTTGGAAAAGTTCTTGCAAAAAGAAAGAGAATGCATGTTAAGGAGAGGCACTTGTTCATGTATCTCCTACTAGGAGACACCTCCCTTGGTAAATTCTAATATTATTGGGGCTATTACATTAATAGAAAGAAAAATAAATGGGTGTCTCTTTTCAACATTCATTTGTATATGAATGATACAAAGTCTATAGAAAATATGATAAGTAATTAAGGACTCTTTTAAGTTCCTAATAAAATTTATATTGAAAACAATTTGACATATAAAATGAGAAAATTTGCCTTTTGTTAAACTTTTTTTTCCATTTGACTAACATACTATTTCAATTATCTTCAAATGTGTTTGGTACAATAAAATATTTTTCTAAGACCCACTTAATTGCTTAAAAAAAAAAGCATGGCTTTAAAAAAAGATATTGAAGTTTGTAAATGGTAAAACTATACATGCTGCCTCAGTGTTCTAAATCATTACTTGGATGGCATATCTTCAAAATATTTTGAAGTGATCTTCACATTGTAAAAGAAGAAAAATTTTAAAAAACCTTTGACAAAACCACTTTGAGATAAAAGTATATACTTTTCTATTACAAATGATTCAAATCTTTAAAAAATTTGTGGGGTAAGAATAAAATTCAAAATCTGTTAAGTTTCAGTGACAATGTTCCTGTTGGTGTCATTATACAAGCTCAAAGTGCACCAGGTGTGATTAACAGGAGGATCGGATAGTGTGCCTCACTATTACACTCGGAATCTAATAAAAACTACTCCTTTTTCCCCAAAAAATATGAGTTACCACTTTCACAACATTTCTCTTTCTTTCTCTTTAATTTTAATCTTATTATCTATCAACTTCTATACAAGTAAATATCAAATGGTGATATCAGTGGTTTCATACTGGCTTCAAGATGATATATTGTTAAAAAGACACAAACACATGCACACACATACAATGACACTACATTCTCATCTCATTCAAGCTGAAATGCTTTTTGAAACCCCACTAAATTTCCAGTAGATAAATTAATAGATTTATTTCTGCAAAGGTGAAAGATTCCTATGTTTTAAAGTATGTATTATAAAAAAAAACAAAAATAAAATAAAAGATGTATTATAAAGTTACAGGTTTAAGGGTGATGCTGCTTTGTGATGTCCTGCACAGTTGAGACTCACAATTTAATCAATAATCATCGCTATCTAGGGCAGTATTTCTCGAAAAGGGAGATATGCTAGTGAAAGGAAATATAGTGTGGCTACATTTAAGAATAGCAAAGGTGTAGGTCATCAGGAGAGACAAGATAGCACTTTTTGAAAATGCCCAAGTACTTAAGAGAATAAATTCTCAAAGGAGAAGAACCCTGAAACCACCACCGAAAATCACTAGTTGACTATTGCTTGACTCTGGGGTAGAAATCTGGCTCATTTGCTGGCATATATTTCCATTAGTGAACATCGGGGAGGAAGAGACGGAAACATAGACCCAGATATCAGTCTTTTCCATGAAACTTGAACTGTTAGAGAATCAACACCATACTTCAATATTTTAAAATGTAGCAATAGCCTAAATGCCCATCCTCAGATCAATATATGTAATCTATATATATATTTCACTCATAAAAAGCAATAAAGTACTGGTGTATGTCACAGTGTAGACAAAACTGGGAAGCATTATGCTAATTCAGAGAAATAGCGCTGCACAACTACATTTATACGAAATATGCAGAATAAATAAATTCATAGAGATAAATCCATAGAGCCCTTGTGATTTGGATGCGTATCCTTATATCTAAACGAGACAGCAGAGAGAGACTCATCCCCCTGCCACGTGAGGATTCAGTGAGGAGACTGCAGTCTATGAACCACAAGGCAAACATGCCACTACCTCGACCTTGGACTTAGCTTCCAGTGTCGTGAAAAATAAATCTCTGTTGTTTTTTAAGCTACGGGGTATTTTGTTACAGCAGCCCAAGGAGACTAAGTGAATGTCACCTCACAAAATTAATTTAAGAACTTTAATGTACCATATTATAAATGAGATTTCATTAACTTTAATAAACAATATATGTTTAAAGTCCTTATTTATTACATAATAATATTAACTCTCATTTATCAAGCAGCTATGCTTTGCACAGAATTCGCCCAGTGATCTTGTGAAGTGCGCATTATTATTCTGCTTTCTCACAGTGAGAAAGCAAAAGTCACAAAGTTTGAGTTACTTGCTGAAAATCAGTTGGTGGATGGTGAAGGTAAGCTTTCTTTCTTGGACTTTAAAATTTGTACTCTTTTCGTTATATTTCTCTGTCTCTTATCATGAATGCTTGAATTGTTATGCCTCTTTTCAATTGGCTTTATTGTGTTATTATTTATAATGAAGACGATATGGTTTCTACTTCCTAAGAGGAAAAGTTAGTAAAAGAGAAATCAGGGAAATATATTTGGGGAGTGATGAGAGAACAGGGAAGGAAAAAAAATGGCAGAAATATTTGAAATTCCAATCTTGAAAATGTAAAAATATTAAAGATGTGTGAAAAGCTTAGAGAGGAGAAAAGAACCTATTTGTCATTTAAAAGAATAAGTTGTGGAAATAGCTAATATCGTACAATAATTACATAAGAATGACTAAGCAATTAATTATTTTTCCTTAGAATCATGAACATGAGAACATAGGCATAGATTCTGGTGCTGCTTCTTGAATGTAAAGGGTTGGTTGGTGTAAGAAGGAGAACTTAAGGATTAAGATGGATGGCATCAGATACATAAAAAAAGATATAAGTGGAATACTCTTTTGTGGAGGAATTATAAGATATAAGGCAAAAATTAAACTACAATGCCTTTTCCAAAACTGTAAATTTTGGGGAGGAATAAGAACAAAAATGTAGCATAGTGAATTTATAAATTTATATTTGTAAATTTATACAGAACTATATACACACTACCACAAATGTACACATACATGTGTACATATGAAACACTGGATTTATTATAATCTGTGCATATTTTTTACTTCTCCCATTATTTTTATGTATAATTTATCATACTTTTTCTGAGAAGGAAATATAAGAATCAGTTAACTCCAGTTCCTTTCAAATTCATCTACTTAACATCTAAGAAAAATTATATATTCTGAAAATTCACGAAAACAACATCAAAGTTTTAAAAATCAATTGAAGCATTTTATCCTTTTCTTTTCAAAAGTTAAACTTCTGATTTATTGTATTATTAGTGTCACTATGTTTCTCTCTCCCTAACAAACTCTCTACATGCTTGCACAATGCTTTTGAGCAAACCACGGAACTCAGAAAAAACATTTATAGCATTTCATAACTATGCATCATTACATATCTTGTCCCTGGCCATATAAATTTCTATCAATCATTATGGCTGTCATTGTTATTACATTACTGCATTTGTATGCACAGATAGTTTAAATTTTTTAAGATATTTTTCTATGCCACTTCTAGGATAATTGGATGCCTCTAGTTGCATCATTTTCAAATGGGAGGAATAAGATTAGAAAATGACACTGACACTAAAAAAAAAAAAAAAATGCCAGATTTGCAAAGTGACAACAGTCACATTTTCTCTCAAATGGCTCTGGTTTGAGTATATGAAATCTATATTTATTTATTTTACTTTATGTATCAAAATGAGGAGACTAATACATTCAATCTGTGCTCAGGTTTAGTCTTACTCAGCATATTTATTTTGCTTTGGCAGGCTCAAATTTTAAAGACAGTGAGGAGTTTACCATGAAGGCCACATATTTTCTAAAAACACTTTATAATTTATCTTATATCATTTTCTCAGTTGATGGTTGCTCACATTGAATGAATAAAGGAAAGTGCTGAATATGAAAATAATTATTTAATATCATGGAGTTTTATTTTAGATTGTTCTGATTTGCCTTTGGATTATTTTATTAGACAAGTGTTTAAAGTAATGTTATTCCTTTTTTCTAATCTAGCTCAAATCTCTACTCTCCATCCTCCATAGAGACACCACTGTATTTATGATTAATGCTCATGTTACTCAGGCATCCATTATTGTAACACTTGGTTGATTGATTTTCTTAAACACTTCCTTCAAATATTTCCAATACTTCTAAATGTTGTAGTACAAATAGAAATTACTTAAGCAATGGAAGTGTAACTCTCAAGTTAATCCATGTACTATTTCATAAACACACAGAACAAACTTAATGCAGGGTCATTTACATGACCTGACATAGTAGCTACTAGAGGTATGTGAGATCCTAATCCAAAAGCATGCCTGGTTTTTATTTCTTTTTGAAATGAAAAATAAGAAAGGTAAAAATGTTTGAGGAAAAAAACACAACCATTGAACTTAAAAAAAATGCATGTAATGAATGAAACAGCATCTGAGAATCAGAAAACAAAGCGAGTAAATTCTATAATTATTTTGCTCTACTGCACAGCTTCATTTGCGCATGTGCTACCAGATTATTGAGCCTAATTGTTCTGAGTTTCAATCTTGATGATGCTCCCACAAAGCTGCCTATGTGAACTCAAGCAAATCATTTAATGAAAGCTTCTGTAGAATGGGAATAACCCAAAACTTGCAAGGTTATTATAAGAATTAAATCAGATGTGTTTCTAAAGTGTTCGGTAGGTTCCCCGGGTCATACAGAGAAAGTAACAACTGATAGATGTCATCATTGACTACTGTTCCCTTTCTCACAAACAAAGCAAATTTCCACATCTAGTAATGCGTACTTTACTCCTCTTCCTTAGGTCACCGTTATCAACTCTTCAAAACCATATTCAACTGATGAAAATTATCTTTCTTGAGACCCACATACTCAATCTGATCCTCACCTCTAACACTTATTATAGGTCCCAGTACTTAGCTATCATACCCACATCCATATATTAAACTGTAGTATATTCTTAATGATATGAATATATAATTTTTTATTCATAGGTACTCCTTATCTGATAATCACTTGCTAACTACAATGTGATCGATCAAGGATTAAATTGGCCAGGTATTTTAAGTTCTATTATTTTGAACATTGTTTTCCAGATGCTGGAGACAGTGCTTTTACTCCTCTAAAAGCGTGTGGAATCAGAAGCTCTTTCCTATGGTGCTGAGAGTATGCTGATTTCTTTTCTGTACAGAGAAATGCATTTGGAAAGTAACATTTTAAGCACATGTGTCTAAAATGACTCCGTACCTTTTTTCTTTACCATCTACATTTACCCAAAGACCTATTAATCTTAACATTTTGACCATACTGTATGATTTAAAATGGTGACATTTTCAGTGAGCATAAAGCAAAGAGCAAAAAGAGTAATGGTAAAAGTAATCAAAACCAACAATTAACTAAAGAATTACATCTCACGTTAATATTAAAATGATAAAAAGTGACTTAAATCATATTGATAGATAGAATTTCCTTTTTGGAAATTTATGAGAAGCTACCATGGTACCAATATTAGGAAAGAACTGGGTACAGACTAATGCTTGTAACCAAACTTCATTCCCATGACCTAATAGGTGGTGATCATACATCTTGGGATTTTCCCAGGACAGCTCCCATTTATGCACATGTTTTGAGCTCAATTATTGATAAGTAGTGCTCACTTTCACTGTTAAAATGGCACAAATTCAAAATAAATTCTGTATATATTACTAAAGCATGGAGTTTTCCAATTCTTTAAAAAATATTGCCCTACTGGGTCAGAGTTCACACACATTAGTACAAAAGTATCTATTCATTTAGGTTATATAATTCAACAAATTTCTCTACCTGTGTTGGAATATGTGTGTATGTGTGTACATTTTTAAATTTCTAATGGCATTATACTTGGTTTATTATTTCATATCTGGCATTTTCACTTATGATTAGATCATAATTATTCCTCATTTAGATACACAAAAGATCAGATTCATTCATCTTAATAATGCATATACAGTTGACCTTTGAACAACATGGGTTTGAACTGTGCAGTTCCACTTATAAATGATTTTTTTCAATAAACACAGTATAGTACTGTAAACTTATTTTTTCATCCTTATGATTTTCTTAATAACATTTTATTTCTCTAGTTTACTATATTGAAAGAATACAATATATAATACATGTAACATACAAAATATGCGTTATTCACTGTTTATGTTAGCAGTAAGGCTTCCAGTCAACAGTAGGCTATTAGTAATTATGTTTTAGGGGAGTTAAGTTACACACGATTTTTTACTGTGAAGGTGGTCAGCAAACATAATTCCCATGTTGTTAACGGGTCAGTTGTATACCATAATTTCTTTTCTCAAGGTCATTTGATAGACATACAAACTTACATGAGATCAAAATGGTAACTTTGATGAATTGCTGGAGGCTGAGTATTGACTAACACAAGACAGAAGTGCCTGGGGTCTACAGCCTTTACAGTGTCCCCCAATGTGCTGCATCTTAATTTCAGGAACACCACCAGGTCCATGGTGAAGAGCCTAGAAAAAACCCTCATGATTCTGGCAGGGATGGAAAATTAGACATTTTGAAATACTCCCAGTGTATTCTCCATAAGCCTCTAGCCAGGATAAAAATGAGAAAGAGAGAGAGAATTTTAAAAAATTACTAATATTAAAAATGAAAGAAGAGTCATCACTGTGATCTCATGGGCCTCAAAAGGATAATAAAAGAATACATAAACAATCTATGCTAATAAATTTAATAATCTGGGTGAAATGCATCAATTCCTGGACATACACAAACTATCAACATTCACCTAATCTGATTAGGTGCATATTTATTTAAAAATTAAACCAAAAATTTGTAATCTTAAAAAAAAAAAAAAGCTTCAGACCCAGATGGTTTCAATAATGACTCCACCTAGAATTTAAAGAGGATATGATACCAATTCTCTACAATCTAAGTAAATAAAGCCGAGGGAACACTTCGTAATTCATTCCACAAGGCCATTTTACACTAATGCAAAAAATTCATAGACATTACAAGAAAGGAAAACCATCGGCCAATAGCTCTTACAAATATAGGTGCAAATATTTGCACAAAAAAAGCAAATTTTTCCAATAATGTATAAAAAGTGGGATTTATTCCAGGTCTACAAATCAATTAAATTTGATTTAAAAGCCATTAAATCAATCCATCATAGCAGCAAGCTAAAGAGTAAAAACCATACCGTATATCAATAGAAGCAGAAATAGCAATTTGCAATATCCAAAGCAATAGAAAAGAGAAGGAAATACAGATTATACAGATATAGAAAAAATAAAACTAACTTTATTTGCAGACGACATGATTGTCAGGTCAAGAATTGACCAAACAAACACTTTTCTGGAACTAGAAAGCAATTGCAGCAAGGTCACATGTATAGTATATAGTAAATATACAAGATACAATAAAATACAAAAGTACAAAAGTTAGTTGTTTTCCTACATGCCAGGAATGGGCAATTGGAATTTGGATAACAAAACCAAAACAAAACAAAAAATAAAACACTTCATTTTCAATAGCACTAAAAAAAGGAAATATATTTAAGTATATGTCTATCAACATTTATACCAAATCTGCATGTGGAAAACAAAACAACTCTGATGAAAGTAATCAAGTAAGATCTAAATCTATGGAGAGGGATTCCATTTTTATAAATTGGAAGACACAAAACTATTTATTTAAAAACTTCCCAACTTGATCTGAAGAGTTAATGTAATATCAGCCAAAATCTCACAAGTTGTTACATCAATGAGTATATTCTAAATTGTATGTGAAAAGACAAAATATCCATATTACCAACACAATATTGAAGAATGTGACTTAAAGACTGACACTATTTGAATTCAAGACCTAGCATAAAGCTTCAGTAATCAAGACAGTATGGTATTACCAAAAGAATAGACACATAAACCGATGGAACACAATAGAGATACCCAAAATACAATCACAGAGCTGTGTATAACTGATCTTTGACAAAGTAGCAAAAGAAATCTACTGGAGGGGAAAAAGTGTTATCAACAAATGATGTTAGCAGAGTTGGATGTATATATTAAAAAAATCTGTACACAGACCCTATATCTTTCACAAATACTACCTTAACATCTACCACAGACCCAAATGTAGAGTGAAAAACTACAAAACTTCTATAAAAAGAGGAACAAAATCTAGGTGACCTTTTGGTAATAGTGTTTTAGATATATCATCAAAAACATGACTCATGAGGGATCCCTGGGTGGCGCAGCGGTTTGGCGCCTGCCTTTGGCCCAGGGCGCGATCCTGGAGACCCGGGATAGAATCCCACATCAGGCTCCCGGCGCATGGAGCCTGCTTCTCCCTCTGCCTGTGTCTCTGCCTCTCTCTCTTTCTCTCTGTATGACTATCATAAATAAATAAAATTAAAAAAAAAAAAAAAACATGACTCATGAAAGACAATATTGATAAGGTGGACTTCAGCTCTATGAAAGACAATCTTAAGGTGGTGAGGACAATCCACAGAGTGGGAGAAATATTTGCAAAAGCTATGTGATAAAAGAATTATATCTAAAAAAAAAAAAGAATTATATCTAAAATATGTAAAAAAAGACCTCTTAAATCTCAACAGTATAAAAACAAAAACCCAATTCAAATATGGTCAAAAATATTTGAAGAGACACTTCACCAAAGAAGACATACAGATAGCAAGCACAGGCTTATAAAAATATACTTAAAACCATTAGTGATTTAGGAATTGCAAATTAGAACAAAAACCCAAGATGTTATTGCCCAACTATGAAATGGCTAAAATAAAAAAAAAAAAAATTGACAATATCAAATGCTGGTGATGATATAGAACAACCAGAAATCTTATTCTTGGCTGGTGAAACTTCAAAATGATACAGTCATTGAAGATATGTCAGCAGTTTCTTTTTTTTTTTTAAGATTTTATTTATTCTTCATGAGACACACGGAGAGAGAGAGAGAGAGAGAGAGAGAGAGAGAGATGGGCAGAGACACAGGCAGAGGGAGAAGCAGGCTCTGATGCGGGACTTGATCCCAGGACTCCAGGATCAGGCCGTGGGCCGAAGGTGGCACTAAACCACTGAGCCACCCAGGCTACCCATTTCTTAAAAAGTTAAACATCATCTTACCACTTGACTCAATAATCACACTGCTAGGTATTTACCCAATTAATTTGAAAACTCTATTTGCTCAAAAACCTGCACATGAATGATTACCACAACTTCCTTCATAATTTCCAAAACCTGGAAGCAAAAAAAATGATACCCTTCAATAGGTGAATGGGAAAAAAAAGCTATGGTACATTCAAAAAATGAAAGTTTATTTAGTAATAAAAATAAATGAACTATCAAGGCATGAAAAGACATGTGAGAACATTAAATGCATATTCTTAGGTAGAAGAAGCCAATCTGACGTGCATATATATATACCATATGAATCCATCTATGTACATTCTGGAAAAGGCAAAAGTATTAGGATGGTAAACAGATCATCGGTCGGCAGGGATGCACTATGGGGTGAGGGCGGAGTACAGAGTTGAATATATAAAGCACAGGGAATTTTTACAATGCTGAATCTCTTCCCTGTGATGCTGTGATACTGTTACATGAAGCTGTTATGGGAACTTGCAAAGCCTGTAGAACTTTATAGCACGAAGAATGAACCGTATTGTATGCAAATTAAAAAATATATGTATTTTATATTAAGGAGGTTAGATGGCTCCAGGAAGGAATGCCGACTTGACAAAAGAATCTAACTATATTACAAATATACGAAATAGCCTTAAAAGAGAGTGGGAAAGAAAGGCACCGACCGAAGTAACTGAAAGCCAGTGAGGTCTGTAAGACCAAAGCAAAATAACCGCATGTAAGTGCCATACCATAGTCGATAATATTGTTCTCCACAGGAGCATAGGTTAAGGATTTTGGTACTGCTATCCATGGATACCGGAAATGAATGATTAAATAAAAGGGTGGCAGATGGTGAGAGCCAGATTTTTCGACTTATGACATAGGAATTCAGCAGTAAGCAAGAGGAAGAGGCTAAATGATCCAGATGTTAATGTATTAGGGTAAGAACTCCTGCTCTGTAAGAACTCATGTTCAGTTTTAGATACAGATTATTGCATTGAGAGGTGCCTGAAAAAAAAAAAAAGAGAGAGAGAGAGAGAGAGAGAGGCGCCTGTAGCTGTAAGTATACCCAGAGGTGGACATGCGCATTTATATTTCTTTGTTCTATCAACTGAGGAGATCTTCCCAGGTTTAATACATATGTTAATAGTTATTCCAGAAGTAGAGCAAAAACAAAGAAAAATATCTGAAAGAACAAAGGCCAAAATTACTTAAAATTTTGAAGATAAATATTAATTTATAGATCCACAGCGCTCAGCAAACTGAAAGCAAGATAAATTCAAAGTAAACAATTCCTAGGGCCATCACATTATAAACAGCTGAAAAAATAAAGAAATAATACTGAAACAGTATTCAAAATAGCCAGAGAAAAAGAGGCATATTGTTTATAGTGAACAAGGATTAAAAAAAAATAATTACCGTGATTTCTAGTTAGAAACAATAGAAGCCAGATGACAAAGGAATGGAATACTCAAAACGAAAGAAGTCTGTAAAAGTCTAATACAGTGGAAAAGCTCCGCATAATGAGAGTACGATGAAAACTGTTTCAGAGAAGCAAGCAGCAGAATGGTGGAAATTAAAAGGCAAAGGTAATCATTTGGAATAACCTCTAGGTTGTCTACCAGAGAAACATTTCAGAAATAACATACATACATTAAGTTGTTAATTCAGTTTTTAATTTAATTCCAGTATTGTTAACATGCAGTGTTTTATCAGTTTCAGGTGTACAATATAGCGATTCGACAATTCTATACATTATTCAGTGCTCCTCATGGTAAGTGTGCTCTTAATCTCCATCACCCATTTCAACCCATCCCCGTCCCCCCTGGTAACCATCAGTTTGTTCTTGAATGAAAAATCTTTACTCATGCAACTGAAAGCAAAAGAATGCGTGTATGGCTACATTAATATTAAAGAAAGTATATTACAAGACAAAATATAAAGAGAGTAACTTCTTAGTGATAAAAGGGGCAATTTCTGAGAAACACATATCAACCTAAAATATGTATGCACATAACAATAAATTTTCAAATTTCATGAAGATAAAGTTAAAGCAGATAGAAATAATAAAAATTTCCACAGTGATAGTAAAGCAACTGTCACTGGCTGTAGCCTGAATGCTTATGTCCCCCTAAATTTCATATGTTGAAACCAAATTCTCAATGTGATGGTTTGGACGTATGGCCTTTAGGAGGTGATTAGGTCAGAAGAGAGCATAGCTCCATGAATGGCATGAGTACCCTAGTAAGAGACCCTGGGGAGCACTCCGACCCTTTCCATGGTGTGAAGACATAGCAAGACGGACACCGTGAACCGTGAGGTGGGGGCTAACTAGATACTAAATCTTGGACTTCTCAAACTCCAGAATGTGAGAAATAAATTTCTGTTGCTTATAAGCCACCAAGTTTATGGTATTCTGTTATAGATGATGGACTGGAAAGGAGTAAGATATCACCCCCAACTCAGTAACTGACAAAAAAAAATATAGAGAAAAAAAAAGTCAACATACAAAAGATCTGAAAAGCTCTATCACCCATCACCCTTTAATTAAAAGTTTTAAAAGATTGTGTTCAACATCCACAGAATCTATATTCTTTTCAAGTAAACATAATATATTCCCCAAGACGGATCAAATGCTGGACCATAAAATAATTTTAATCGATACAAAATTGAAATATTACAGGCCATATTCTCTAATCCCAACAGAAATAAATTAGAACTCAATAACAATAATAAAATCATATACCCTGAAATATTTGGAAAGTGAGTAAAACCCAAGGGATATATGATTTTAAAAAAGATACAGACAAGTATAAAATATTTGTAGATGAAAGACCATAAAAAAATCAAAATTTCTGGGTATGCAGCTAAAGCAGTGCCTGGAGCTTTAAAAATCTGTATTAGGGAAGAAGGAAAGGAGAAGAGAGGGAAGAAGAGAAGAGTGGGGAGGGCAGGGAAGGGTAGAGGAGGAGAGGAGAGAGGAGAGGGAAGAACAGGGAGGACCAGACAGGAAGGGAAAAAGAGAAGATAGGAAGGGAAAAAAAAGAAATGGAAACTAAATATTTAGAAAAAATTAAATTTCCATCTTACAATGCAAGAAAATGTAAAGTAAATGTAAACCCCAATACATGGAATGAAGAAGTAATATTTTAGGATATGACACTTCAAAGCAATGGCAACATAAGCAAAATAAATAAATAAATAAACAAATGAGACTACCTCAAACTATAAAGTTTCTGTATAGCCAGAGAAAACGGTAACAAAATGAAAAGACAGTATGAAATGGGAGAAAATATTAGCAAATCATGTATCTGGTAAGGAGTGAACATCCTCAATATAGAGAGAGCTCACACGACTCAAGAGCAATTAGTAATCATCATCATCTGAGTTTTAGAAAAGAAGAACTAAACTGATTTAAAAAAAAAGTAAAAAAAAAAAAAAAAAAAAAAAGTAAAAAGCAGAGCAACCGAACAGACATTTCTCCACAGAAGACATACAGATGACCAACAGGTCCATGAAAAGGTGCTCAACATCACTAACCATCAAGAAAGTGCGAATAAATATCAAAATGGGATATCATCTCACCACTGTTCGAGGGGCTATTATCAGAAAGACAAGAAATAGCAAATGTTGGTGAGGATGTGGATGAAAGGAAACCCTCGTGCCCTGTTGGTGGAGATATAAATCGGTGCAGCCACTATAGAAACCAGTATGGAGGGTCCTCAAAAAAAATAAAAAATAGAACTATTGTACACACACACACTGGAATATTCTCAGCCATAGCAAAGAATGGAGTCTTGCCACTTGCAGCAACACGGATGGACCCAAAGCATATAATGCTTGAGTGAAATAAGTGAGAGGAAGGCAAATACCATATGGTTTCACTTGTATGTGGAATTTAAGAAACAGAACAAATGAGCAAAGAGAAAAAAAGAATAAAGAGAGAGAGAGGAAAAACCAAGAAACAGACTCAACCGCAGAGGAAAAACCAGCGGTTACCAGCCGGGTGGGAGGGTGGGTGGAACAGGTGGTGGGGGTTGAGGAGAGCACTGGTTGGGATGGGCGCCGGCTCACTAGGGGCGCGGGGTCCCTCTCTGGGGCACCTGAGACCACTGTCGGGCTGTATGTCAGCAATTGGAGCTTAAATGACAGGGAAGAAACAACGGGACTACCACATGACCCCACAGCCTCACTTCTAGGCATACACTCAGAGGAGATGAAGATGGGAGATCATCACATGGATCCCTGTGTGTACATTTACACACACACACACACACACACACACACACAAGAATGTGACTCAGCCGTGAGAAAGAAGGAACTCCTGCCATTAAGTCAAACGCTGAATGATATCATCTATATGATGGATTCTTAAAAAAAAAAAAAATCAAGCTCAGCAACTGAGAGTCGAAAGTGATTGCCGGGGCCTGGGTGGGAGTGGCGTGGGGGAGGTGAGGACAGGGAGAGGTTGGCAAAGGTACAAACGTTCAACTACAAGATGTAGTCGTAGTAAGTACCTTAAGATGTAGTAAGTACTAGAGAAATAATGTAGAGAACTAAAGAGCTGATTAGAAATACAATTATTAGTGTATGGTCATGGGAATGAAGTAACTCCTCTATAATAGGGGAGGTTGCGTCCCGAAGTCCGAGTTGAAAAGGGTACCCCATAGACAGATACAGGGGTTTCACCTGTAATTTTACTTCGACAAAGTCATGCAATGTTTTACTAACATCTCCTAACTGAGGAAGACATAATGGTTATGACATTGGCTTGAAACCAGTTTTAGGGGGTTCGATTCCTTCCTTTCTTATTTTTGGATGACATATGTAGGTTCTTCAAACGTACGATATGGAGGGGGACACCCATGTAATCACTCAATGTTAGTTGTGCTAAGTTCTACTATTGCAACTTCTCGTGTAGGTGCACAACCTCCCAGATCATACAGATTATAAGTATCACTGCTGTGAGTGGGATGAATGAGCCCATAGAGGAGTCAGTATTTCAAGTAGTATAAGCATCTGGGTAATCGGAGTAACGACGAGGTGTTCCAGAGCCTGAGGTCTCATGCATAAAACAGGGACTATAGTTGATAACACGCAACTGTAAACTTGAGGTTTGCTAAGCAATTACAACTTCCACGTCGCCAACATACAGAGCTAGAGCTAGAGATAGAAACGTGGTGCGAGATGTGCTCCTTAGTTAGGAGAAATTCTTTCACGAGGTGTACGGATGTTAAAGAATCACGTTTTAAATGTGTCGTGACTTTGTCAATTAATCCTCAATAAAGCCGCAAACAAAACAAGACAGTGGATCAAAAGAAAAGCATCGAGAGTTCCGAGATAAACCCATACATCTAGGGCCAGCTGAATTTTGGTAAGTGGGCCCAAACCGTTGGACGGAGAAAGGACAGTCTTTTCAACCAACAGGATAACTGGAAATCCGTGGGCAAAAGAGTCGAGTTGGACATTGGCCTTGGGCAGCACACAAAGATGAACTCAGAACGGATCAAAGACCCAAGATGTAAGAGCTGAAACTAGAGAAGTCTTGGAAGAAAACAGACAAATCTTCATGGTCTCTGATATGGCAAGAGATTTTTAAATATGGTACCAAAAGCACAAGCAACGAAAGGAAAAAATAAATAAATAAATAGGTCGATTTAATCAAAATGTAAAACTTTGTGCGTTGAAGGACACCAACAAGAATGTGAAAAGACGCCATGCAACTGTGCCCCACGGTGTCAGTGAGGTTGAGACTAGCAGAGGATTTAAAGCCTGTTTCCTGTGCCTCCCCAGTCAGCGACTGTGTCCTTTCAGACCCGCTAACAACCCCACGGGCGGTCTCTGCAGCGGCCTGGACTCAGGTCAAGCCACAGGGCTGCGGCCTACACTCACGCAAGGCCTGTGCGCCTCACCTGAGGCGGTGAGCCCAGGACTCCGTCCAGCCCACACGGCCCCCAGCGTGTGCCCACCGCCCCTTCTCCCTGTCCAAATGCCCCCGTGTCAGAGGCTGAATCTTGCACATTTCTGATGCCAAGTGTCCCCCACAAAGTGGACGCGAGATACCTGTCACCCAGGTGCTTGCTAAAGGTGAATGTTCCCTCTTTCTCATGAGTGTTCAGGCTTCCCCACCTTCTCATCAATATGTGTGAAACCCCATCCCCCGTGATTGTACACATCTTGTCCTCCCACCTTTGGGGGACTGGTGCCTTGTCCGGCCTCCCCTTTTGGCTGCCTCTTGAATAAACCCTCTCCTTGGCACGTGGCTGCGGTCTCAGCGGTGCGGTTTGCTGGGTGTCAGGCAGACAGGGGTGGGTGCAGGTATAACCACAGGATGGAAGGAAATGTTTCCAAACCATTTATCTGAAAACACATTCTTGTGTGGAATGTATAAAGAACTCTCACAACTTAAGAAGCCAAATAACCCAAAAAAGACTGGGATGGGCACCGTCCGGGGAAGACAGACAGCCAAATGGTCCATAAGCACGTGGAAAGATGCCCACCTGGTGAGGCGCATGCAGACCAAGACCACCAGGAGATACGGCTTCATACAAGTTAGGATGGACAGAATCACAGGATCAGGTAACAATCCTGGGGAGGATGCGGAGACACTCGAACCTCATACCCCACTTGTGGGAATTGAGAGTGGTGCAAATGTTTTGGAAACCAGGGTGGCAGTTACTGGAATGTTTTGAAACAGAATTATCTGACGACTGGGTGATTCGACTCCCAAATGAGAGCACGTTTATGCAAATAAACTTATAAACCAACCCATGTACCAACATAACCTGTAGCAGCCAGAAAATAAGAGCCTCCAAACGTCTAGCAAGGGATCAATGAATAAACGATGTGTCCTATCGCCATCCATGGAGTACAGTGGGGGGAGCAGGAGCGGAGTGCTGATTCCTGCTACAACCCGGATAAACCTTAGAAACGTCGAACAAAGTGCAAGAAGCTAATTGGGTGAAACCACGTGCTCTGATTCTATCCACGTGAAAGTCCAAGGTAGGGAAATCCACACAGTAAGTAGAACAGCCATTTCTTGGGGGGCCAGGGAGGGGCGTATGGGGGATGGGGGAGTGACACGTAGGGCGCAGAGGGTTTCTTTGTGAAGTGATGGAAATGTTGAAATACGTGGAGATTACACTGCTGTAAACGTTTATCAGAACCTACCAGCTACACCAGTAAATTGTTTACATTTCCTGAACATACAAATTATACTTCAATAAAGTTGATGAAACCATCTCTACTTGATTTTCTGAAATCAAATCTTCCTTCACTGGGAGTAGATCTACTTATTCACATTTCTTTTGTTCTTCAATAATGTTTTGTAGTTCAATAGCTTTTTAGAACTTTGTTAGTATTTTATAATGTTGGTTACTATTGTCAATGAGGTATTGATTTTCTTTTCCTATTTCTAACTAATCTTTGCAAATACAGAGAAAGCCATTGATTTTTATATAGTAATCTGGTATATAGCCAATTTTCCAAATAGTCATTAATTTTTATAAGGTTTTAATAAATTATCTGTAATTTTCTAGTAATGAGTTCTATATCTACAATCCAAGGGAAATTTTGTATTTTTTTTTCTATTTGTCTTGAATTTATTCTATTCTTGCCTCATGCTACTACCTAAGTCTTCAAAAAAAAAATTTCACTGATTTTGCTGAGTGTGACTTGTATTTCCCAATTATCATATGAATTTCAAACCGTCATGTTATCTGCTGTTGGGTGTTGGTATCTTTATATTCTTTATACAATTTCCTTCTATTTTACTTAACACATTTTATGAGGAATAACTGCTGAATTGTATCAACCTTTTCTTGATCATTTGTTGATTTATATGCTTTTGCGCCACTAATATTGATGTAATTCTTCATTCAATTAATAAATATTTATCGAGCCCATATTGTGTTGCAGACACTTTTCTAGTTTCTAAGGGCACAATAGTGAAAGAATCCAATGGAATAGAAATTTACAAATATATAAGCACCGGGAATATGAAAGATAATATGCAGTTACATAAATAGAACACATACGCAATGTGTTCTATGCGTATGTGTATGAACATACATGTGTGCGTATATGGAATTAAAAGGGATGTAATCGAAAATGTTGAATGAATATGGCACATTTGTCTGTTACTGTTATGCAAATGGTAAAGTGGCCTTTTTGTGAACCTCATCACTAATGGGTATTCAAAGCAGGCAGAGAAACTTGCTAGGGCAAAGACTCAAGTTGAGGAGAAGACTACGTACATATTTCATGAGCTGAAAAACGTTAAACGTGATTAGCTCACACTGTGTGAGGGAGACGTGGTAGAGCGGTGGGCAGGGTGATAGGGAGGGGCCAGATCACACAGCGCCTTCCAGGTGAGAGTAACGTCTAATCAATTATGTTAATATCCTGAACTATCGAACCACCCTTACATTCCTGTAATAAACATTTTTTTGCTGTGGTGAATTATTCATTGAATGCCCTCCTGGATCCATCAACTAATATTTATTTATACATGTTTATCTATATTAATAAGTGATGTTGGTCTATAGGGCAATACTGAATTTTTTTTTTTTTTTGGCTACCTTTGTCAGTTCTTGGAATTAGTCAGTTCTTGGAATTAGTAAAATGAATTCGTGAGAATTGCATCTTTTTCATTGTTGCACAGGTTAAATATGCTTTTCCAAAAGATAGTTTTCGACATGAAGTCTCTCAGGACTTACCAACAGATCAGTGCCTTTTAAACATACAGAACAAAATTAACCTTTATGATCTCTTCTCCCATAACTAGTCTGCCCAGATATTTTATTATTTTTTTTCTAAGGATGGTTAATATCTTCCTAACAAATTATTCAGTAATTTAGTATGTACAGATTTTCTTTTTTTCTTTCTTTTCAGAGAAAGGATTGTTGTACCTGATAACTTCTTACATTAACTTTAATCTCTTCCATGACTATGACTATATTTACCTTCTCATTCTTAGTTACTGATATCTTTGTCTCTATCTCCTGAACTCCCTCTTATTTCATTTTTTTAAAAAAAAGGTTTTAATTTTTTAGAAACACTACTGGAAATGATTCTTTTACCGATATGTCGGACTGTTAAAAGTGCAGGCATTGTATTTTTAGACTCTTTTACTGTATTTTGTTTTTAAGTTAATTTATTTTGGGCTTCTTTTTCTTCTAAATGTTTTATTTATTTATTTGAGACAGAGAGAGGAAGAGGAGTAGGGGAGGGGGGAGAGGGAGAGAATATGCCTGCAGACTCCCACTAAGTGCAGAGCCTGACGTGGGGCTCAATCTCATGATCCATGAGATCAGGTCTTGAGCCAAATCAAAGAGTCAGATGCTTAATAGACCAGGCCACCCAGGCACCTTGGGCTTCTTTTTGAAAGTCCTCTTCATTTTATTATGAATTATTTTTCTAACTTATTAATATTGGAATTTATTGACTTTTATCTTTCTTTTTAAATAATAAATAAATTTAAATTATCTGTTTTACTTTGAGTACAGTTTTAATTGCAATCCATAGGCTTTCTTATGGTCTATCTTTTATTTCAACACATTCATGATACTTCGTCATTTGGTTTTTGAATGCCTCATTTACAAAAAGGCCTTTTAGTAGTGTATGTATTTTTTATTTTTTCAAGATTTTATTTATTGATTTGACAGAGAGAGTGACAGCGAAAGGGGAAAGGTCAGAGGGAGAGGGAGAGGGAGAGGGACAAGCTGACTCTGCTCTGAGTGCGGAGACCCATGCGGGGCTCGATCCTAGGACCCTGAGATCATGACCTGAGCTGACATCAGAAGCTTAACCTACTGAGCCACCCATTTCTTACTATCAAAGAGTTTTATTTATTGCCATTTTATGCTTACAAGCATCTTATGCTTGAAAATTATAAAATATCTCCTTTTGGGACTATATGCACAAGTTCTTGGCCTCATTGATTTCTGCTTATGGTTACAATTGGGCCTCTTAGATTAATAGTACATAAAAACTATAAAAAATTATTTGATTACTAAATTGTGAAATTGTATTTTAATATATATGTTAATTCAGATGATGATTTAGTATCTAATAAAACAATGCACTCCTGAATGTAAACATGTTGCCGGAAAGATGAAAATAGTATAGCAAATAGAAATGAAATGAAAAGAGTATTCTAATAAAAGTTGAGAAAATGGAAACTATATTTTAAATGACTGTTTGATTACCATAATACCTTAATTCTCTTGTAGAAGACATTTGAAATTTTAGATTTTTAAGAACAATTACTAACTTATCTAATACATTGAAATAGAAGTGTATTAAGAGTAGAGACTATAAGGAAATGATTCAACAGTTAATATTAAGTCCTACTTTAACTGTCATTCTTAGAAAATTGGCAAAAAAATTAGACAGTTAATACTCATAATGATAAAATTACTTAATTCTTTTATTATAGTACTTACTTTTAATACCTAAAATTACTTGCTAAAGAGATCCAAACCATTTTAAGTGAAATAACTCAAAATTCAGGCAAATCAGGAATAAAATGAGTTCACCAATAATAAATATAGAACAAATTATAACAAATCTACTGAAAATAATACGTATAATATATTAATTGATGCTTTTATTCACAATATGGCAGGTAATAGACACTGTAAGTCATTTAATCCTCAAACAACATTACACAATAGTTATTAAGACTTGCATTTACCAAAGAGAAAGGTGGAGCTCAGAGAAATATTTTGCCAAGGTTAATTTTTTTCCATCAGTCTAGGCTCTCCCCCACCATGCCGAATGAAGTCAAAACACCACTTCCAAGTTAAAACTTTATAGAGAGGGCGATGTTTTGAGCTTTTTGTAACAGAAACTACCTCAAGGAAGTGAAAGAGGGAGTTTATCATAATTATCGAAAGCTATCCCATGAAATCTAATGGCAAGAATAATAGTAATTTCGGCTCACATTTATCAATTGCTTATTATGTGCCAAGACCTACTCTAAACACATAACATGTATCAGCTCAGTTACTCTTTGCAAAAACCTCACTGCATTGCTGTTGGGGTAATACACTATAATTATCACAGAAATGGTATTATTATGGAGTGGTATACTATTACTATCATTTCATTTTTACAAATGAGGAAACTAAAGCACAAAATTTTAAGTGTCTCACCTATGGTAAAAAGGACAGAGGTAGTATGTGATGGAAATCTGGTGATCGGAGTTAAACAGTAGAACTGTTAACAAGGACAGAGGTAGTATGTAATGGAAATCTGGTGATCTGGTGCAGAATTTTACTTGCCTTTTGAAGAGCGGAGTTAAACAGTAGAACTAAAACTCCATCAGTACTTCCTTCTCAGCGCTCCTCTGCTGTGCACTCATTCTAGCCTATCTCTGAGTCTGGCTTTCTCTAGTTCTTGGGTCAAAGGAAGATGAATGACTGCTTTCAAGTTTGCATGTCCTAGGTAGGTCATACACAGCATTCACGGCCATCTCTGCATCTTACAGTTCTAACAACTTGTAAGGGAAAATCTACTTGGCTCAGCTTGAGTCGTTGGCCAACTCAAGTCCAATAAGTCATGAGCAGAAAGAAGAGATGATCTGTTATAATTTTTTTCCCAGGAGTCCTTCCACTGTAAATAAAGAGAAGAAAAAACTCAACCCTAAAAAGAGTAGCTCTGAATAGACAAAAGAACAACCACCACTGAGGAAAAAGTAAGAATCAGGAAGAGCTAAGAATGGACCATTAGTTATGACACAGCATCACCATTATTTCCTTTCAAGTCAGTTTCCCTGTCTACACAGCCTGTTTCTTCAAGTCATGAACTGAATCTTGTTGAGCTTTGTAGTCCTTCATTTGTGAGCTTTGTGCGATATAAGAAGTTGTCTTAAAATACTTTGGAGGTGAACTGAATGACATACTAATTACTATTCTTCTTAGGGCAAATGTATAATATGTTAAGTATTCTTCCAAGGAGTGAATTGGAGAGAGAAAATGACTCCAGATTTCTAAATAATTATTGTCTAATTATCTCTATAAGTGCATTAACTGGATACTTTCTTAGCCACCTTAATTGGGAGTGGGAATAAAAAAATAATAGGAAGTAATGTGTTCACAAAAATAGACATTAAGAAAGCAAGAAGCTCTGAATTGATGTGGTGCAAACTTCATTCCATACATGGAGGAGCCCAAGAGCACGATGAAAAATTCAATGATCTCCCACAGGTCAGCAGGGCACCAAGGGGCCAGAGAGGGTCCAACATCTAGCCATTCATTAAAAGGCCT
This sequence comes from Vulpes lagopus, assembly GCF_018345385.1. NCBI lineage: Eukaryota > Metazoa > Chordata > Mammalia > Carnivora > Canidae > Vulpes > Vulpes lagopus. Next base: position 2,013,133 of record NC_054824.1, read on the forward strand.
CAGAAGGAAATAGAAATTGCTTGGCTTAATTTAGATAAATAACAGAGGTTCACCCAAGAGCTTTTATGCTATAATTAAAAACATTCATTATGTTAAATAAACAGAGATAATATGGAACAGAAGGAAAAGAGTGCATGAGCTCTGTGGAGGAAAAAAAAAAGCATTTTTAAAGAAATTTGGATGTACGGAGAGCTGTGTCCTTCAGTTTTCTACTCTCTCTGCCAAACTGTGATTCTTCACCTTATTTTGGATCACAAATAGTTGGTTGGATGAAGGTTGTTCCTGAAAATAATAATATAAGCACAAAGACAAGATTTTACATACAATTTTAGGGCGTCCAGACTCACCCATATATTCTCCCCTGGTCATTGCACGTAAGAGGACCTGCTGGATTAGAGCACACCAGTCCTAAACTCCGGGGACTTCTGTTCAAACGCATAAGCCAAGGGGGAAAGGGAAGCCTTGGTTAAGCCATTGTTAATAATTAATGTTTTATTGCCATTGTTCCAATTCTTTTCTATTCAGAATCTGACTAAGGCACATATACAGAGCAGGAAATTTGAATAGATGCACAGTTCTTTTTTTTTTTTTTAAAGATTTTATTTATTTATTCTTGAGAGATATACAGAGAGAGAGAGATAGAGAGGCCCAGACAGAGGGAGAAGCAGACTCCTTGCAGGGAGCCCGACGTGGGTCTCGATCCCGGGGCCTCAGGATCAGGCCCTGGGCTGAAGGCGGCGCTAAACCGCTGAGCCACCCCGGCTGCCCAGATGCACAGATCTTAAACAGAACTATCTGATGAGCTAAATACTAGAGAAATCAGAAGGAGCTTAAGGATGCAGTCAAGGGCAGGGGACTTGCTATGGGTAGCAATTTTTACCAATTTTTTTTATTTATCTCATTTCTGAATACAGCATCATCTTAACTGGATAGCAGTAATGCATTCCCTAACCAAGAAATTTTGACCTAAACCATTTTAAAATTAAAGCTGCAGAATAATTACACAAATAATGTATGAGTATTTGTGAGGACACTTGGGTGGCTCAGTGGTTGAGCGTGTGCCTTCGGCTCAGGGAGTGACCCCAAGGGTCCTGGGATCCCCACATGCAGGCTGCTCAACCGCTGAGCCACTCAGGCGTCCCTCCAAAATTCTAAGTTAAAGAGTCTATTATATTTTTCTGGAAATGATGGTACCACTCAGCCCATTATATATGTGTTATTAGAATAAAGGATAATTAATGAGTTCAAAGAATTTAAATGTATATTTTAAACTTATTAAAAATAATTAATTTTATTTTCAGCATAGATAAGTTTGGGTGACCTGTGTTTGACCATAGACGAATAAATCCTTATCCTTCTCACATTTTCTTATAATGCCATCAAGTAGTATTCTGAGCATTTTGTTATGAAGCAATTGTTTTTATTGTTGTACTCAAGAGTAATAACCAACTGATTCATATTTTCTAATTACTGAAATGTACTATAAAGAACTTTTAATGTATCACACTATAAATTTTATGATGATCCAGGAAGAAAGGACTATATTAAAGCATATACAATATACAAATCCTTAACGTAGAATTTATACTTCTTTTATATACACAACTCACCAAAACAGTGTAAAATAGAAATAATTAGCTTAATTATAATTATATGTAACCGTTGTGACAATGAAATCCATTAGTTATTTTTGTGAGCTACATAAGCAAATAGGCAATACTAACTATGAAAGTTCGTTGCCTGTATGCAGACCTTCCTGTTCCCAATCTACTCGATATCTTGCTGTAAAAATATACTTTCTGAGCCATTTCTTTATCTGTCTTGCTTTCCTGTTCAACTAGCCATGAGGATTTCCCCTTGTCTTCTGTATCAGATTCGAACGCTGTGTAGTTTCCATAATTCTTCATATCTGGACTTGCTCTGTCTTTTCAATCTTCTTTTTCCACAGTACATAGTAATTACCTTTGCCTCCAGTTTAGGCCAGATCTATTACTCACTCAGCCACACATCACGACTAAACGAATTATCCTATCATTGACTCATAGGTTCAACATTTTTTTCTTTTAAAAAATGTTTGTTCAGTCTGTATTTCCTATGCCAAATGTCAAAGAGGATTGAAAAGAATCATCAAACCCTCATTACAATGATATATGTAATATATATAACCTATACATCAATACAATAATAAATATCATTTATTAAGCACCATTTAGGTGATGGGCACTGTTTGCTGTGCTTTTCATGGGGCATCCCATGTACTCTTCAACATGATCCTTTAACATAGGAGTTATTATGATCCACAGTTTACAGCTGATGAAAACGAATCTCAAAAAAGTTAAGGTGTTTCCCCGAGATCAGACCTTCGAGGTGATAGAGCTGGGATTAGAACCCAGGCATTTGGATTCTTGGCATTAAAAAAAGACATTGACTCCAACCTTCCCAATTGTTCTGTGACGTAGACAGGGTACATGCTACCTATCTGTGTGTAGCGTAGAGGAACACAAGTGAGAAATTAAATGACTTGTTCAGCATTCGGTGGCAACCCAGAGTTAAAATGCAGCTTTTAGTTTCTTTTTTTATTCTGACCTATACCACATTCTACAAAGTGTTAAACTATATCAAGCATGGCTTTACCTTAGGTTGGGGCTTGCTAGATAGAAGTAGGACAGAACGTGACCCCACACACACTACATTTTGAATGAGTGGTATTTATATCCCTTGGATAAGAAAGAAAGGAAGGGAGTATAAGAACTAGATGGGGGTTTCCTGGAGATTATCTGAGCGATGGCGAGCCTATTGTTTGAGGGAAGCACAGTGTAAGTGTAAGATGATTTCCCTACCTATGAGCTGAAGCCGGATTGTGGAATGCTTTAAAACTCGGGCTTCATCAGCTCACAGGGTGATAAGCACTCATGCCACTTTGCCCAGTATCTGGGATTTCAGATGACTTATCTGAGAATGACCCATGGGACACAGTACAGCACTGCCGTGTGATCACCGGGGTGTGTGCTATGGAATCAGACTCACCTCGGGGGCTTATATGAGACCGCTGGCTTCTGAACATCAAACTAGGTCATTTGACATGGTCCTTGACACCTGTGCCACTTTTATGAATGTCTATATCTTGGTTTAGAGCAGAAGATTGAAAGGGCAAGGTAGAAACATGGAAACTAGTTTAGGTTTAGTCAGGATATCGCAGGATGGGATGCGATAAGGAAAGAAAATTTGAACGTGGGTATTTTCAGAAAAAGAGCAGGGGTGGCAAATGGGGCCTATAGAAGATTCTGTACATGTTTGCAAGAAATTAAAGGCATTTCTTGGGTATTGGGGCTGTGGAGATTTTGAGATTATGTAATTTGAAGAATTCATACAAGCAAGAATCAGGATAGAGAGTAAGAAAGGGAGGGTGGGAGGGAGGAGATCAGGGATTTTACTTTGACCGTGGAGCAGAGATTGCCTCTCTTCTAAAGCAGAAGCCTGACCTCCAGTTCCTTCCAAAGTGAGCCTTGGTGGCCTTGTTTCTACCAGTTGACACCATCTCCTCGGTCACAGCTTTTAAGATCAGAGGTGGTATGAGAATCAACCCGCATAATCACATGAGAATGTGTCTAGCAACTCTGTCTACGGTGTTAAAGATGTTCCAGAACTTTGATGCTTCGGTTCACATCCATCATTATGAGAATTTGTATTTCATATTCTGATGCCCAGCTACTCATAGACTTCTTCATATAACTATATATCATTTGATCCAGGTGTCGGCTGTCACCTTTTTCTCCTCTTTGAGCTCCTAAAGGAGAAAAACAGACTCACACTTACCTATTTTTGAACAATATAGTGTTTGTGAAACACTTCATAGAGGAAATGGTGGAGAGTGCACAGCAATCAATTTAGTAAAAACCCCCACGAGACACAGAGCAACAGGGGGTGGTTGTGTAGGAGGTGCACCACACAAAGGCTCCCCGTCGAGATGCTGAATGGGCACCAAAATCTAGGTCATGTTCCACTCATCAAAACAAGTCCCGGTGAGAGGCTGCTTCAGTCAAGACCAGAAAAGAGCCTTTTTAATACCGTATCTTCTGAGACCTGCTCTCTTGATAATCATCTTCTTGGAAGAGGACACTTCAGTGATTCATACAAGAGTGTCATAAAGGCCAGCAGCCAGGCCTAATTAAATATTTTGTTTTGCCCCAAATCCCTTTTGGCCATGCCACCACTAAAACGTCCTCTCTTCCTCTGTCCGTCCCTTCTCCTTTCAGCATTTAACCTTGTTCCCTCGTTCTTCTAGCTCTGGTAAGTGTAGAGAGATCCACTAATCACCAGAAAATTTAGCCTAGAGCAAGAGGGGAAGAAGGAAAACACTATTTTTCTCTCTTCCTGGGATGCCCGGCCAGTGCCTCCTGTCAGCTGACACCAGAGGGAAGGCAGAAAGCAAGGGAACCCGGGGGAAGTGACCTGTAGGTATGAGCCTCCTGCTGAACAGAGCAGGGTGGAGAAATATGGAAAGTGGGCTGGAGTGGGGGAAGGATTTGCAAACTCCCTTTCTATCCAATTTTGGCAGTCTGCATACATCAGCCATCTTTTCTAAGTTTAGTTACTTTCAGGTGTGAAAAGATGATTTTCACACAATCCATTTTTCTGGGCCTCGGGATTCCAAAAAAGTATTAATTTAAGGCTCATGGTTAATTTGTGTTTGTTCATCTTATCCTCACTTCCCTAAGCAACAATTCTAAATCAAGGAAAACATGGATCCCAAATATTTAATTGAATTTTGAAAATTCAAAAACAGACTATATAGTTGATTTAAGGAACTAAAGAAGTTAATTCTTTACAGACTCCATGTCTAAAGAGCAATGTTTTCTAGAAGCCTTTTTTTTTTAAAGATAACATGATACAGGATCCCCCAAAATATATTTTGTTGTTGCCTAAAACAGAAGTGTGTCCAACGTCGCAGCAGATCATTTCCAGATTCAATTCATTTAGTGACTTTTCAGCAGAAGGATCCTGCATCTGACGGCACAAACCCCCTGGGGACGCCCAGGGATGCTCCCTGTTTAGCCTCGTCAGCCATTCTGAGTAGATTGAAAAGGCTTGATCTCACATTCGATGACAGAGGGTCAAGTAACAGAAAAAAACCTCAAGCTTCAATTTAGTGTGGATAGGAATTCTGCTTCTACTTGGCAACTGAAAACGCTTTCCAACTTCATCAAGATGAGAAGTCAAGTAATTTCTACTTGTTGGCCCTGTTAAATAAGAAATGTATTGTCGGTAAAGGAGAAAAGTAGAGTTTGTTGGGGACGCCTGGGGGGCTCAGTGATTGAGCATCTGCCCTGGGCCCAGGGCGTGACCCCGGGGTCCCAGGATCGAGTCCCACATCAGGCTCCCCGCATGGAACCACCTTCTCCCTCTGCCTGTGTGTCTGCCTCTCCCTATGTCTCTCATGAATAAATAAAAAAAAAAATCTTTTAAAAAAAGTAGAGTTTACTGAAAAGTAAAGATATACACGTAAGCAATTCCCAATCAGAATTCTGTACACCGTAACTGGAATATACTAATATAATCAACAAGGCAGAAAATAGAGTGCTGGTGAAAAACACAGGGTTCAGGGAAAGGCAGTAAAGGAAGGCAGACAAAATTCAAGAAGAAATTTCGAGAAAGGTGTCCTCTAATCTATTTTTAATTTAGGCTTGTCTGTCACAAGAGAATGTTTCATGATAGTTAAACAAATATGTTCCCTAAAACCTGGAGTGGATCAATGAACCGATTATACGATGCACATGTCACCTTTGTATAAAGACAACTTGTAACTAGCACAATATTACCATTCAAGATTTAGGTTGAATGGAGGTGAAATTAAATAAGCTGAAATTAAGTTAAGCAAACGGAAATTAGAAGATTACCTGGTACCTCATATGACGAATACAGAAGGATTCCATGTGAAGTTACGCGGACTGCTGCCCACGCACATGAACTATATGGCTCCAGACATAACTTTATAACTTTCTCTCTTAACTGTTACTTTTGATCACTGTGGTACATACTCTACCAAAAAATAAAAAAAAATTAAAAAGGAGACATTTATATTGAGATTCTGGTCAAATGCATACAAAAAACAGAAAACATTTTGGCAGCTTTTACCAAGATTAATGTGAAAACACGTAAGACTAAAGCAAATATCTCCTATGGAGGACCAGGCAAGGGCTAGAGCAGGACCTGTAGTCTCAAACAGTCCCAAACGATTAATCAAAGGTAAGAGGAAGTGGTCAACCGTAATCTGAATCAGGTTTCAAGGGGATGGAATAAAGCCTGATGCAAATGATTACCTTACTGTGGCAACTCAGCCTGTAACCTGGAGATGTTCCCAGGGACTCATTCGGGGGCAAAACTGTCTGTACAAGGGGATAAAAAGGATTTGGTGGCCTTCCCCTGGGGCAGAGGGAAAACATCCTTTCTTCTGAGTGTGTCTTCCAAAGCAGCACCTGGTACTTTCAACAAGGTGAAAGGGCCCATTTTTGTCCCCCTCCCCCAGATTTCTAGGGCATAATTCCTCCCATATGTTTCTTCATATAAGACATCTAATTGTTGAAAATGTCATCCATATGTTTCTGTTTTATTCAAAAGAATCCCAGCCAGGATACTAGGATCCCCTAAAACTTCTGAGTGGAGTCAACACTTTTGAAAAACTTTGTGTTCCATTTTGATATATTGAAGACCACATTGAAAATGAAACCTCCAGGTACCTCCAACTGTAGGAGAAATGCCCTAGTTACGACCAAAGATTTCTCATCGTCACTTTAAGGAAATGGGGACTGAAATAGAGTAACCTAATATGGGAGATTTGCCAAGATTTTAGCATTTTTTACATGCCATAAAGCACTGTTAATAGGGTGAAAATAATTATCTGAGACTATATTTCATGTCTTTGGAACATTGGCCGTGAAACAACGTTGGATCAGTTTTTCACATTTCGAAGGTCAGTTAGGTAGATAGAAACGGAAAAGAAAACTTACTGAGTAATCAACATTTGGAGAATTCATGCAGGGAAAATGGAGCTCACCCATTAGAAAAATGTAACAGCATTTAAATAAAATATTACATCAAAGAGATTGAATTGACTAAAGGTATACACGTTAACATGATGGATCTGAAAAAACAACATTGAGGGATATAAATCTCAGAAGAATAAGTATATTAAGATTACATTGATATAAAGTGGAAGTGAAAAAAAGGCAACACTAAGTAATATATTGTTTAAGGATCCAAGCCTCTGTGGTAAGGCAGGGTCAGCAGACTCTAACCCTCGGGCCAAATCCAGCCTCTACCTGCTTTTATAAATAAAGTTTGCTTGCTTTTCTTTCTTTCTTTTTTTTTTTTCTTATTTCTTTTCTTTTCATTTCTTCCTTTTTTTTTTTTTTCAGAACACAGACCATTCATTTCCTTATGTATTGTCTGTGACTACTTTCACACTACAATGACTGAGTTGAGTAGTTAAAGGTCCTATGGCCTGCAATGACTAAACTATTTACTCTCTGACCCTCGGTAGTTTTTATATTTTATGGAACTTGATAAATGTTTTTTTTCTATAGTTAACATGAAAGAATATAGTCTAATAATCTCCAAGCCCACCTTAAAGTAGCTCAATTTCCTTTACCAGATATCAAAAATTATTATAAAACTCAACTGAATCAGACAAGGTACTGTGAGTCGAAGTATAAGAGAACAGGTGAAAGAAAGATACCATGGAAGCTAGAAGTAGACTATACTGATAAGCCAAATTTATTTATAACCTAGTTAATATTACAGATCAATAGAAAAATAAGAGACTTTTTAATGATAGTAAGATAAAAGTTTTATGTGGAAAAAATGGACAGGAACACCTACATGGCAGAGAGAAACCCATTCCATATGGGTTGGATTCATAAATGTCAAAAAAATTGTAAGACATTTATAATACATGAAGCCATCCTTGCGTATGGAAGCATTTCTTAAGCAAAAAATGAAATTTGCAAACCACAAAGGACGGGATTAATACCTATGACTGCATGAAAATAAAAGTTTCAGTTCATCAAAATGTATCACTGAGCAAATGAGAATAATAAATCACAAACAGGAAGAAACTATTTGTATTGCTTTAAAGCTTTTAAAGAACATACCCCACCCGTAAAATAGAGGAAAACCAATCCAAGCAAAAAGAGAGAGAGAAAAAAAAAATTAAAAGACACTCCAAAGAATATATTTTTTAAAAATCCAGTAAAGGTAATAAATCACATAAAATAGAATTTATCCTATCTTATACCCTCCCTGCCTTCTACACTTACACTTAAATTCTTTGGGCATATTGAGTTTTACATTCCGGTGGGTAAAAAAGGACTAATTGTCATTGGCCACTTGTTTTTCTACGTGGAACAGTTGCCAGATTGATTCCTCAAGCCTCCTAGACGCCAGAGGCAATGGATTTATGTCGCTTGCTTTGTTGGTAGGCGTCATTCCCAAGTACACTGGGAAAAATCTCACACACCTTTGTAGAGGAACAGTGACTTCAGTGGAGCAGCGGATGTTGGAGACCTGGGTCAGGTGAACCACGGAACGTGGGGCCAGAAAAGGCTGTTTCAGTAGGAGTGCACACGTGTGAGCTGATTCGGGTGCTCACTTTTATTTTCTTGAATCTTTACTCAGTGGGAACACAAGCTGTGACCTGACTGCCCAGAAGTGTGGCCATGAACTGCAGAGGCCACAGAAGTCAGAAGTCCAGGTGGCCCAGTCTGCTCCCCGCTGAAGGCTGGGTCCAGCAGGGCTGACTTAGAGACCCACGCTGGGCCTTCCCGTGGAACAGGACGTGCCACTGAAACAGGGTGATAGGGGACAAGGAGCAAGAAACGGTGAGCACAGGAACCTGGGGGTCCGACAGGGACTGAAGACGGAGAGATGTCATGACTGGAGAGAGGAGGTGTGCAGGGAAGAGCGAGGCCAGCGAGGGAAGCGCACAGATAAGGACGGAGGGGGAGGCAGAAACAGGGGGCAGAGGCTGCAGAGGCAGAGACTCCACACGGTCACACAATTAAGAAAGAGAATTTAAAGAAATTTTAATTCAAGGAAATTATAATTTAAAGAAAAAATTGCCTTCTGTTTATGAGAGCTCATTCAGCTGTGTCTGTTCTCGACCACGTAAGGATTCCCATTTCCTTAGAATTTTAATTTCAGAAAACCATAGACTGTTTTTTGTTTTTTGTTTTTCTGTTTCTCCTTTAGCAGCACTTTGAAACTTTTCCAAAAGCAGTATAAGCTCTGTATGCTTCTCCGTTCCTGCTACCGAAGTTCTATGTTGATATTTCTGTAAAGTATCTTTCCTGTCAGTTGTCAAGCTTCCTTTACGGCGGCCCCACATTATGTCTTCTCCCTAAAGCCGATCTTATTGTCACATTTTACTTCTCTAATTTCATGTTCCAAAACAGAAGCCATTTAACAAGATATACTTCAGATGGTGGAGCAATGAACTGAGGACTTTGACATTTTTTTGGTAGATATTGGCTTTGTCAATAGAGAGAGTTTTCTGGTAAGCATTGTTATATATCCTCAGAAATAATTTTTTAAGTGATTTCCTTGTCTTCCCTTGGCAGTATTTGTATGTTGTGTTTTGTTTCAGTCGGGGGTCTTGGTTGCAAGCAACGGCCATCAACTGGGTAACTGAAGCAGAAAATAAGGGGTTGAAATTGTATTTCAAGGTTCACAGACTTGAAAGGAAGGCTAGAGACCCAAGCTTACACTATGGGTTGGCCCAAGAAGGTTGGTCAGTAGAGAACTTATCCAGAGTTATGCCCAAGGATATTCTATTTCACGTCATTTTGATAACACCCATGTCAGACTCCGCCGTGTCCACTGTTCTCACCACTGGGCCATCACCACAGCTCTCACCTCCATGGCTAAGCTTTCCAATGGCCTTCTGTCTTGGACTCTTTGTCTTAGGATTCAAAGCCCTACAAAGAAGCACAGAAACTTGCATTATATGACTGTGTCCGATCTTACAGGAGTTATCTAAGAGAAAACATTCAGTGCCTTGGGCTTCCAACAATGGGAATTTCTGCCTCTGACCACATCTTAACCAATGATGAATGCCTTTTAAATTCAGGGTGGTATTTGGATGTGAAAATAAAAAAAGTAACAATTTTTTTTCTTTAAAAAAATATTTATTTATTTGTTTGAGATAGAGAATGCACACAGGGAGAGGAAGAAGCAGACTCCCCGCTGAGTATAAAGCCTTATGTGGGGCTCAATCCCAGGACCCTGGGATCATGACCTGAGCCCAAGGCAGATATTTAACGACTGAGCCATCCAGATGTCCCCAGAAAAGAGTTTTCTCTTTTCTTGCAGGTATTCTAATCCAATGACACTTCTTTATACACCTAAGACCTCCTTCTGATGTTCAAATCATGAAGTTTCTAGCACCCCACAGATCAGAAATCATCTCCCTTTTGCAGTCAATAACATTATTCGTCTTCTGCACTGTTTATGCCATCCTATGAGATAAAAATCAGTCATGTTTTGACTGATTGGTTTGAAAAATTATGATTAAAATGTATGAAGTGATTATATACATTAAAAAATCATGTTGAAATTCTATTCTCTTAAAGTAATTGAAAATGGAATATAAACAGCTGTGCCTTTGTTAGAGGGAAAGTATCTTCAAGGGAAAACCTGTAACTTTTGATACTACATTCCAGGAAACTCATATTCCAGAAACAAGTAGATCCTGAGTATTAAGGGGTGGAAAAGTTAGCTGAGATTCCTGTGCTGGTGGAGTTTGGGTTGCTGTGTACGGTGTCTTTATAATTTCCTCTCTAGACTATAAGGCTAAACAGGTTAGAGATCATGAATTTTATTCTTCTCTACTGCTTATCCTATGTACATTGTATTATACACAAATGAGTAAATATTAATTTAGAATTTCAATTACATTTGGCTATTTCATCATTATTATTTGACGGAGGGTTTTTTTTGTTTTGTTTTGTTTTGTTTCGTTTTGTTTGTCTTATATCTAAGGGGTTTCTCTCAAGTTGAGATGGGAACTTTTATCTAATTAAATACCACGCAATCAGACTTTGTAGAACTGAGAACGGTACAAAGGCGAGCTCTTTGAACTAGATTTTATTGTTGTTGTTGTTAGTTGATTTAGAAGAATATATTATCAGGGTGAAAAAAATAAAATAGAAAATTGCGAAATTATATATAATTAGAAGTATGTTGGGGCATCCCGCTGGCTCAGTCAGTAGAGCATGCAACTCTTGATCTTGGGATTATCAGTTCAAGCCTCATGTGGGATGTAGAGCTTGCTTAAAAATATTTTTTTTTTGACAGAGAGAGAGAGAGAGAGAGCAAGCAATTGAACAGGGGAAGGGTTGAGAGAGAGGGAGAATCTCAAGCAGAAAGCAGACTCAGCACTGAGTGGGGGGAGCTGGACACAGGGTTCTCAGACCCTGAGATCATGGCATGAGCCAAAATCAAGAGTCAGACACTTAACCAACTAAGCCACCCAGGCACTCCCAAAACAAAACCTTTTGGGAAAAAAAAATATATATATATTGCTTACTAAAGTTCCAGTAAGTTATTTTGTGGAGACTGACAAGATAGCTCCAGATTTTTATATGGAACCGCAAAAGTCACAGAGCAGCCAACATAATGGTGAAAGGGTGAGAGGAGAAGAGGGTGTTCACTTATTTACTTTGGAAATAAGTGAAGTCCATAAGATTAAAGGCAAAAAGAACAGTGCATAAGACGAAACTCTAGTTGGCAAAGTTGTTTGCCGTGAGGCTACAGGTTAATTATACTGACACAGCTATACCTGCATATTCAAGTTGAATAGATAAGGAAACGGGCGGTGGATGGCAGTGACAAGATGTCTCACTGTTGAAGTGAGAAGTCGGAGATAAGCAAGGGGAGGCAACTGGAATGAGCCATGTTATAATGAATTACGGTTAGAGACGTTTTTAAGAATTCGTGTTTGGCTTAACATAGATTCAGATGCTTAACACGTGGAAATACTTGAGCTACGTGTACACAGATTAGTGTCTACACATATATTTCTCTGTCCTATCTACTAAGAGGTTCTAGCCCCAGCACCATCCCAGTGATAAGGAGCACTTAACTCTGAAACCGATTTTTAATACCGTTCTCCAAAAAAAGGATTAAGGAGTCCTTGGATAAATAACTGATTCTGGGCTTGCAGTAGAAAATACCCAAGATGAGCCCCCGGCACCTTGCATAGCCAGAAAGTAAGAAAGAGCTAAAAAAAAATTTTTTTTCTTTTTCGTTTTTTTCTTTTTCTTTTTTTTTTTTTTTTGTCCATGGTACGTTCATGTGGCTCAGGAGTTGACTGAAAGACTTCTCAAAGGTCAAAGCTGAAACAGTGTGAGCACTAAAAAAATTGAGATTAAATTATAACCCATATTTCAAGGTAAATATCTATGAGTCCACACAGATAATAAATGAATCCTGCGCACAGCATTGCAACTCATTTACGTGAACACTCCACCCCCTCGAAGTGGAGCAGACTAAATGCAGACTGACGGGCGACTTCCTTCCAAAGGCCTCTCGTGAGAGTGCGGGCGACACACTTACAGGGAAGAAACAGGACAGACACTACCTGTGCCAAGTGACAGGTTCATACCAGCAGTGGCAGCCACTCTGGCAACACGCACCCCTCCGGGGACGGGATGTGATGGCAGCAGGATTCTCCTCTGAAAAACCTCAACTCCTGGTCTACCTGCAGGAAACTGTGAGACAAGCTCAATAGATGGGTGTCCCACCACACCTTGGACCACATGCCTCGGGGCTGTAAGGTGGAGTAGAGGAAAGAACTGCCACAGCCAAGAGGAGCCTCCCGGGCACGGCAGGTAAATGCAGTGCGTTATCCTGGATGGGCTCTCGGAACAACCACCACCATCACAACAAAGACCCTTCGAGAAAAACGAAAGGAATTTGGAATTGCAAATTTTAGTTAGTCATCACGTATCGATGTTGGTTCATTGATCTTGACCATTATGCCATACTACTGTCAGGTGTTAACAGAGGAAACAGATTGTGAGATATATGGGAGTTTCCAGCCCTATCTTTGCAATTCTTCAGGAAATCTAAAACCATTTTCAAATCAAAAGTTTATTTTTAAAATAAATAAATACACCTCCGTCCTAAGCAGAGCCTAAGCCTACAACCCTCAGAGGCAAGCGTCAGACCTAGTGTGTTTGCTGCCTTTCACGGTCTTCATGTTTATGGCAATATACATATGTCTCTCTAAATAACATAGATATAGGCAACATAGGTAAATATATACATGAGTGAATATGTAAATGGATACACACAAGGTTAATCATATTTATGCTCATAATACAATATGCTTTATATATTTAAAAGTATACATACGTATATATTTTGTTTACATAATATATGTAAACACTCTAATTTTGAATATTTATTTATCACTTACTATTTCTTAGAAATAATTTTATACTGTTACTCCTAGAGCCACCTCATTCACGTTCCCACAGCTACTGACATGGCATTGAGTGAATGTGTCGGAACAGAGTTAATGACTCTCCTGTGAATCGTACAGCATGTTGTCTTGCATGTACACGCGGGATTATATTGATGCTACAGTTAGAATCGCTGCATCCAGATCCTGTGCACATAAGTTGTTTGATGGATACCATATTGCTGTCCAACAAGGTTGCACACTTTACCCTCCATGAGCAGGGCATGAAAGTTCCTATCGTCCCTCACAATCAGCAATGTCATCTATCACCAAATTTTTTACCTAAAAATATATTGTTCGTGTTTTAACATACTTTCTAAACATGTAATCAAGGTTGTGCATCGATTTGTAATTGAAAGCCTCTTGGACCACAAGTCAGCGGCTGTAGTTATGAAAGCTCGTGATTGTGAAATACTCAATTGTGTTAGACAAAGGGGTGGCCATTTGGAAGATAATTGGAATTGGATTAATAGCTCATACCCAACCACGGGTATAAACCACACAATTGTGAATACCTTAAATGTTTTAAAAAATGAAACCTTAGGGGCACCTGGGTGTCTCAGGTGGTGACCCTGGGCATCGGGATCCCCACGGGGAGCCTGCTTCTCCCTCTGCCTATGTCTCTGCCTCTCTTTCTGTGTCTCTCATGAATAAATAAATAAAATATTTTTTATTTTTTTTATTTTTTTAAATATTTTCTAAAAATGAAACCTTCAAGTGGTTGAAGAGAAGAGGATGGAATTATATCATGGTCTTACAATTGGCAGGCCCTTCCTACCTGTGCATCGGGAGCTATGAAAAAAAAAATCCCCAGGAGCCATAGAAGAAAAGTTTAATCCTTTAACTATATAGAAACTGAATTAGCTACAAGTCCAAGGAAAAAACAAATGCAAACAAACAAAACAAATACTAAATGTACTCACATGCGCGTGCACACACAAGCACAAACAAGAAAAATGATACTGAATCATAGGAAAAGATATTCATTCTCATCTGTATTAAGAATTAGCCTAAGGGAAAAAACAAAGAATTAGCCTAAGATCGATCGATAGACAGACGCCTGTCCATGTAATCTCTCCACAGGGTGATCTAGTTAAACGTTTGACACTGTTGGCAGAGCTTTGAGAAAAGACACGTTCATACCTCGTTGGCGGGAGTGTGAACTAGTTCACCTGCTAATAGAGAAACTTGACAGTATCTTTCAAAATTGCGATTACATTTACTCTTTGACTCAGGAACTCCACGTCGGGAAGTTTATCTTTTGGATATACCAGTAAACGTGGAAAATGACCTATGTACGTCATTCTTCATAGCGTTCCTCTTCATAATAGCAAATTATTGAAAACAAGCCAAAGGCCCATCTTTATGGGAGTTGTTAAGTAGGCAAAGTAGACCCATGTAGTGGAATATGTGGAGCTCCCTAAGGAATGAGAATGATTTCTATGTATGTGAAAAAAAAAAAAAAAAAAAAGAAGGAAAAACTACGTTTGTATAAAAAAAAAGATAGTGTACTACAGAAAAGTGGATATGATACGGTATGTTTTGTGTAAAATGAGGAGAAATAAACTTATATATTTACATTTTCTTATGTCTGCGTGAATAAACCCTGAACAGACACATTTTAAAGACTAATACAAGTTGTCTCCTTTAGGGCGTGAGGGCCGGGGTGGACATAGGCACAAGCACAGGAATGACTTTTCAATGTTCATTGTGTATCATGTGGATTTTGATTCCTGTGACTATATTACTTATTGATAAAAGTAGGTAAATAATAAATTAAAAGCCACCAAATGCTTCTGTATGACTTTTATCCATTTTTATCTTGAGCCATAAATTCCTTTCTTACCAGATGTAAGAATTTCTGACAAAATACAGAGATCGAGCCTCGGTAATATATTTTGAAACTATAATTTTCGTGTTTGGTGTTTGTCTCCGGGCCTTGTTTGTTATGTTTTTCCTCTTGGAAAAATGATTAGGTAGAAATCAAATGTAACAATCTTTATTTTATGGCTTTTTTCGAGTCTCCTTAAAATAATCTTTACTGCTTCACCACCATTTAAACAAAATTCACCCATTATTTTCATTACTTCTATGTTTTCTTTATATTTAACATTGGTTGTTGATCTGTCTATTTATTTTGGTGTTTAAAATAACTGTCAGTGGATATTTGCCCCACCTTGAAATGGTCTAGCCAGTTATTGTAACATGTGCAGTGTGACACACCTTCCTTCCCTGATTTAAATAACATTGTCATGGCACACTCAATCCTTTTTATAAACTGCACTCTTATCTTTCTTTATAAATTTATTTCTGGGATCCCTGGGTGGCGCAGCGGTTTGGCGCCTGCCTTTGGCCCAGGGCGCAATCCTGGAGACCCGGGATCGAATCCCACATCGGGCTCCCGGTGCATGGAGCCTGCTTCTCCCTCTGCCTGTGTCTCTGCCTCTCTCTCTCTCTCTCTCTCTCTCTCTCTCTCTGTGTGTGTGTGACTATCATAAATAAATAAATAAAAAAATTTAAAAAAAATGTTTATAAATTTATTTCTGACCATTTTGAACTTTTTTCTGCTGTTATAAATAGAACATTTTTCCCATTATGTTTTCCCTAAGATTTTTGTTTTCAGAAAATCTATCAATTTTCATTTGCTAATATTTAATCAGTCACTTACCAAATACTTTTATATTCCTCATATCTTTATAGTTAATTTCTCGGGCTATACTAATATAAAATGATATCAGTCTATAAATAAGCTAATTCCCTGCATAAACTTAGAGTCATAACGTGCGCTTTAATTAGCGTGAACTTGTCTAAATGAAATCACTTCTTGGTAATCTGCACACAATAGAGACATATTAAAGTTGCCTGTGTTGTCTCTGGCTGCTTTGCTGTAATAATTTGTTTTATTCCCCAGCACCCGATACTAGTGAAAATGGACAAGAAACGAGAGCATAAAAACTGCAGACTAATTTTTTTTTCTGGTTCTTCAAAGCCTATTTCATATAAGTAGGATTTGGAATTATTTTTCACAATCAGCCACAAAGATAATATCCAACTTTATAGTGAAGGAGGCTCAAGGTTCAGAAGAGAATGCATTGCCTCCAGAAGAAGAGCATAAATAATGATGGAGGTCATTAAATCAGCAATATAAACAGATTGCTTAGTAATGTATGGCCTTATTTTCATCTCAGAATATTACATCCATATTTCTTAGCTAGTATTTTTGCTCTAGCATAATCAATATTCAATACAATGTAATAACGTTAGCTAATGCTGCAGAGGGTTTTCACAAATGTTCTGCAAAAGTCTATAGGACAAATTACCTGTTTGCCACTTGCATTAGTTGGCTGCAATTTAATTTATTTTCTTCAGTCGTTCCTTGTTTCTTAGTGAAATTAATAGTTGTTGGAGTTCAGATGCTTTATAACTTGGGTAGTTATTACTGTGTTCTGTTTTAATGTTTCTCTTTAGAACATGTTAAATTCTTTTTACCACCTTTACCACTTCCTAAAGCTGAAAAAATGGTGCCAAATACCACATTCAATCTTTCAGGTATCAACACTTAGAGATACATGCCCCACATTTTAAAGATTATGCTATATCATGACAAATCTGTTACAATAAAAACGATTTCATTATGACATTTCTAAGACCTGTCTTGGGAATCCCTTACTTTAGTGGAAATTTGTATCCTGTGTCTTAGACACGTCCCTGTTGTTGGCCTACTTTTTTGTGTGTGTGACCTCTTCCACCCTTAGGAGTTGAAATTATATTTTCATGTGTTCATATAAATACTTGGGAACCCTTCCTTTATCTGTAAGTAAATTTAATTTAAATGGACCATGCGTTACCATAAATGTAAGTGAAGGGATTCTGGGAAATTTTAGAAGTAGCTCAGAAATGCGTGAATTCAGTTGTCAATAAAGGATTAGTTCTCTTACATAGTATGTCACCAAAATTTATTTATAAGTGGGGAAGTCTATGTTTCATTACCTAAATGTTAATGGTGCTGGTGATGTAGGATATCAGATATTTAGAGAATGTTGCCAGGCAATAGTCAGTAAATCACAGTTTTGAGAATTTTTATATTTAAGAAACTTAAATTCATGCATTTTAAGTTCAAATTGCAAAGTTCTTCCGTCATTCCAAGAGGATACAAAGACAAAACAGTTAAAGAGAATAAAATTTGAATAAGAACTTTCTACTGCAATAATAATTTGCGGGGATGATAGTAGATCATGCAGCTTCCTGGAGTAAGTAGAACACCTGAAGACAGAGCATTCTGATACCATTAATAGTGAAGTATATGGCTAGATATGAGCCTTAATTTGGGGGGATAGATTTTGTATTTTGACATTTTTAATAATGAGCAATGGAGTTCCTTTCTAAAAATAAATCCACTTATAATTTATTCTTTTATCAGTTATAATTTCATTAAAACGTTTTTCAAGTTCTATCTTTTGAAACACACAATATATTACTTCATATGTCTGGTAGGTTTTTTTTTTTTTCTCTTAATGTTTATTAAGATGTAGTCTCATACCAACGTCTGAGAATTTACGTAATTTTTAAAAAGACTGTATAAATCATTGAGAGAGGTCTATGGTAGAATGTAATTGTTTAGATTGAGCCGCTGCCACAAGGAAGAAAGGCTCTTCTAGTCCTTGTAAAACCTCTTCTTAGTTAAATCAAAGCATAGCTCCTGTGATTTTGACCCATTGCTTTAAGTTGTGACTTTTGGGAACATAGACACATTCTGGCTTTACCCTGCATCACCCCTTAAACAATCAGAAAAACGTTTTTTGTTTTTTTGTTTTTGTTTTTGGTTTTGGTTTTTGTTTTTTTTTTTTTGTTTTTTTTTTTTGGTACGCCTGATAACTCACTCCCATCCCCTTCATGTCCATTCATTTCGGATGTCGTTCTGATACTTTAATCTTAGAATTTGTAAAGTACTTGATGTTAAATAACTAACAGTTTTAGGAATTATGAAGGGTCAGGTCTTGAGCCAGGCAATATTTAGATTATATTTATTTCATAATTATTGGAACTGTGTAATATAATAAGTAACTCCCAAGTCTCGGTGACTTGACACACCAAAAGTGTTGCCTCCTCACGTCACACTCCACTGATGTCAGCGAAGGTGGAAGGTAGCAAATTACGTGGAAGGTATTTGTATGGGTAAGGCCTAAAAATGATAATGCTATAATTCCATCCAGGCTCCAATGGCCTGAGCTCAGTCGCATGGTCCAAATCTAACTACAAAAGAGCTGGAAAATGCAGTTTGGCTGTGTACCCAGGAAGAAAATGAAATCAGTTTGTTGAACCCAGAGCTTCTCATTAACAAGTATCTGTCCCCGGTGAGTCAAAGGTCCAATTAATATTCCAGCTCTAATATTCCAGCTCTAAGGCAGGGGTCTCTGGCTATGTGGTGTGGATGTGGCTCTGAGGTTCCACCCATCTGGGAGCCAAAAACAGCAGGGACCACTCATCCCCTTCTGGAAAGGGAGAGAGCAAGAGCCCCAGGCGACTCATGGATACACAGAAAATCTGAATTCCTCTATTCTGCGGTGCGGGCCCTTCTTGAGTTGCCCACGACTCTGCTCCGTGTGGGGTGTGGTTCACCCGTGTCCTCCAGCAGCGCGCTGTGAAACGTTCCCCTTACCTGTTGCTGGGAAGAGGCTGCAAAACAGCCTGATCGAGGTCGGTTTTAAGTTTGAACCATCAGTCTCAGGCATTTTAAAATCAGGCTTTCATTTTCTCCCTAACAGTACTCATCCCTGCAAAAATGAGTCGGCTTCTGATCCACCTGCTTTCAGAGAGTACCTGTATCAGTAACCACCGCCCAAGTGTTTTCTCTAAATATAATTCTGTTGCCTTTTTCACCTTTTTTCCAGACCTTTTTGTCTTTCAGCCTTGTCGCAGCTACTTAGTGGCTGCTAGACTCGTATGAGGAAGATGAACCCTTCATCTGCCTTTGGCCCCAGGCTGAGTCACTCTTTTCAAGGAAGTTTTCACTGGGTCTTTATCCGTCAGAGTCTATTAGGACCTCTTCTGTTACTATTTATATCTAGAAGAAGTTGTCTTTCCAACACCTTGGGCAAAACACTTAACCTCTCAGTGTTTCAGATTCATTATTTATAAAATGGAGGTAAGACCTCAATGAGTTGTAAGGTTAAGTGAGAAAAGCCTAAAGGGTTTACAATCATGTCTGGCCCTTAATAAGTGCTCAATAAATATTAGCTATTATTATTTTTAGTACTGTCATCTTACTTAATGGGGATTTGTACTCAATTTAGCCTCTTTTCTTATTTTCTGTCTTGGACTCATTTTACTCCCCACGGCAGGTGTTGAGAACCACTTTGAACCACTTCTTTAATTGCCGAGGACTAGAAAAATCAAGACACATGATTCTCTTTCTTTTCTCCCCTTTCTTTGTGCCTCTCTTTTTCTCTCTTCCCTTCTCTGGGGCCAGAATACAGCCTGCTTTATTTGGTTCTTCGTACATGGTGTATCTTACCATCTGATGAGGGCAGGAGGCCATGGAAAAATACCTTAATTTTCTAAGTACATCTTTACTACTCTATCACAGGGAAAAGGAATCTTTGATGTGAAATCTCCAGATCTTTCTCATGGTAACAGCCTGGCTTGCAAGACTGCTGACTATTATGTAATCCTATTTTGAATGCCAAAAGCTGAAAATTATCTGTTTTTTTCCTTTGTATTCTCCTTAGAACTTTCTAAATCAATATCCTAAGATAGACATTCTCTTAGGTAAACTAGGATGAAGGATATATATATATATATATATATATTCAGACAGGAAAAAAAAAATTAAGATTTTACTTATTTATTTGAGATAGAGTGAGAGAGAGAGAGCACACAAGCCGGAGGGCAGGGGGCAGAAGGAGAGGGAAAAGCAGACTCTAATGTGGGACTGATGTGGGACTCAATCTCAGGACTCTGGATCACAACCTGAGCTGAAGGCAGTTGCTTAACCACTGAGCCAGGCAATACTTAGGTGCCCTCAGACAGGAAAATTTTTTAAAAGCACATTATGAGGCATACCCTTTCTATTGCAAATATTTTACAAAAGATGATTAGAATAATCATCATTTCAGAAAGAATATTTTTATTTTTGATAATAGACATGAGGTCTTTTTCTTCTCAAAATGTGTTTTCATCTAGAAGTCTCCATGTTATTTACTAATCTCTCCCCTAATTTTTCTTGAAAAGTCTAGGACATTACATCATATTCTCATCACCCCAAAGTTCACTGAAAATAAATGTTCATCAGTGGCCAAAAACTAATTCAATTTTAATAACTTAAAAAAGGTTAATGTCATATAAATGAGTCATGTTGATGTGTATTTAGTGAAAATGAAATTTCTATTATAAACTATTTATCATTTACAGCACAATGCAAATGGCCTAAGTGTGGGTATGGTCCTCATATCTGTAACATTTTTGTGCTAAATCCTAACCTTAAAACCCATTAAGCAGTTTTTTAAGGTCATGAAAATAGAGACTTGTAGTTATATAGTATATTCAATCATATTATGGCAAAACAGATATTTAAAAATTGGTGGATGAATACATCAATGGTAGGGTGCTTTGCCCTGGCTAAAAACTAAAATGAAAGACACTTATATTCACTGAGTGTATTTTACAGTCAACATATATGAGATTTTCATAAGAGAAAAAGGCAAATGCTATGCAGAGCTTTCAGCTTAGTGGCGAGTTTTGTATGGAAGCATTAGGACTACTTAAAAAGTGAAGTTAGGCAAAAATATCACCTTGAGATTTGTCTTCCATTTTGCTGCAATAGATAGAAGAGAAGACTTCCTTCCAGAAAGATGAATCAAGAGTGGTAACAATTGATTTCCTTCCTGATTCAGTACATCAGGCATCTTTCAAAAGAAACACACACACACACGCACACGCACACACGTCTCACCAAAGAGAGAAGAAATGAAGTGCTGTGATTTCAACCCCTCTCCTCTAACACATAAAATAATGTAATACTTAAAATAAGATGCACTTTTATCCCATAATATACGCCAGATACTGTGGTATATAAATTACACATACTATCTCTCTTAATTCTAATAGTTCCACATAGGATGAATTTTCAAAAAGGTGACACTGGGACTTACGGAGTTTACGTGACCCTCCAGGTCACAAAACTAATAACTAAGGGCCCAAGAATTTAGGCCTGGTCAATCCTGAGCTCATACTCTTGATAATTATGCACTAAATGCCTTTAAAACTAATCAATGAGGGCAGCCCAGGTGGCTCAGCAGTTTAGTGCAGCCTTTGGCCCAGGGCATGACCCCAGTGTGTGGGGATCGAGTCCCACGTCAGGCTCTCTGCATGGAGCCTGCTTCTCCCTCTGCCTACGTCTCTGCCTCTCTCTGTGTGTCTCTCATGAATAAATAAATAAAATCTTTAAAAAAATAAATAGATAAAAAATAAAACTAATTAATGAAAAAATTTTAATATCTATAACTACTAGTCTCATAGTTAAAGCTTGTTTAGATCTTGTCAAAGAACTCTTTTTAAATCAACAAATAGTACATTCTTGCTTATTTATAACAAGGATGTTAGCTGGCTTCCCCCCCCTCCTTTGGCAGACGACACGATCTATCTAGTAAGGAATGGTCTTCCTGAGACTATGGTGATGATGATGTAAGATGCCCTAGTGCTTCCACAAAGGTGTTAATGGATAATTCTATTCATAAAGACACCTTATGTTTACATGAACATTTTGCTTCTCCAAGTCTGCAGGTATCTTATTTCATTTTCTCTTGAGGCCTATGAGAAAAGTAAGACAAGTATGACTGCGTCCTTTGATGGAAGAGTTGAATACAGCATATACAGAAATCCTTCTGTTACAGATGACATTAAAAAAAAAAAAAAAAGTCGATTATGACCAAAACAGAGAGAGCAAGAATGTGCAGAAAGAGGGAGGGCAGAGAGGGGACTAGAAATATGTAATGTTTGCTACACCACAGCTCTGTTGAAATCCCTTCTTGTTTGGGGAACATTTTCGGCATCCCGTGTCAGCCCCATTGAGACTGAAGCCAGACCCCCCTGTGCACCCAGGGTGCTGGTATGTGACCTAGGCTCTCCAATCAGACCCGCTTACTTGAGACTTTAACTCAGACACGGCAAAGTGACGGAGCAGAAACTGGGTCAGGTCACGTGAGGAAGGCGGTGGCTGTTGGAGGCACCGGGTTCCAGGGCATCCAGGTCTCTGGGCGCCCACCCTGCTGGCCCCCGTATCTGTACCTGCCCAAGGAGGCTCGGCCAGTGTGGTGTGAGTATCATTTCTGGCTGTGGGACACCTCGGCCTGACATCTGGCTTTCCTAATTGGTAAACTCTTTCACACTCTTGAATACTTAAAAAACAAACAAACAAACAAAAAAACTACCTTCCGAATTTTTCTACCACTTGTATCTGAGATCACTGACTGACACAGGACAAGGCTATGGAAGCCTCCTAAGTCTTTAAGCGATAAACTCTACTTTGGAGTGTATCTTGAATACAAGTGACAATAATAAACTCAGGGTTTTAATTTTTTGAGGAAAAAGCAAACTTGCCTATTTAAATCATTAAATTAAGCACCTGGAAAGCCCTTGACTTGCTCATGGGGAACATCATTTCACATGGTGGTGATGCAATGGGATAGTTGAATCTAACAACTTTCAACCCACCACTGTGTATACAAACAGGTTTTAGGTTGGACATTTGAATTATAATGATAAATAAGAACAGACTCTATCTCCAAAGAACATATAATCCAGGAAGACCATGCTTTTAATACAATAGCTTTCCACTCTTTCTCACAGGGTTCTTAAATGACATACTAATGTAACATCAGTAGATCACATTTTTTTAAATGAAGGAAATATAACTTTCTGATAAATAGTAGAGACAGAAACTTGAAAGTGTTATAATTACTGATCTGGTTTTATATATATTTAAAGAGAAAATATTTTCCAAGTGATAGTATGAGTACTGGGTGCTAACAGATTCTTTAGAGGTTAATAAAGAAAAATTATCTGTACTTTACATTAACTTCATTATCTCTATAATCTTCCAACATGTGCTTAAGACTCACGGATTAAAAATAATAAGGGATAAAATAAAATCAAGTGGAAAATAATAATACTAAAATAGACTAAGGTAAGCATACTTAATCTAATGTGATAAATAAGAGATTATTGGTCAATGTTATAGGTTCTATTGTTTTTATATAATCTATGTCTTTTATTTAGGTTTTTGCCCCTAAACTTACTAGAAAAACTTCCACAATTAAGTTGTACTAATACCTGAATCTGATGAGATATTTTCCTCTATGGTTTAAATAATTTATTTCTGGAGGGATCACTCATGGGCAAGCAATTTTCCTAACCTTGATTTTTTTTATACTTTTTGCTTTGGAAAACTTTTGCCAATGCCACCTTCTAAATATTCATACTTATAATATTGATAGCCTCTTAACAAAAAAAAAAAAAAAAAAAAGAAGTGTTCGGGAGTTTTTTTTAATTAGTTCCAAGAAACTAAAAAAAAAACAAAAACAAATGTAAATTAGCATGAACGTTTATATGCAATAGCAATAAATTATTTTCATTTGCCTTAACTGATTTTACCTTTGCCAGAGATAAGACAAGATAAAGTAGATATAGCTAACCTTGTTTATTTATCCTAAAATCTGTCTTCTAAGGAGGCTGCAAGTTTTACTCATGTGACTCAGCTTGTAAAGTTCCTCTTGGACAGCATTTCAGAAACTCTAACTTTTGGGGCAAGTCTCCCCATTATGTTGTACTGCACCTCTCATTAAGCTTGCAATCATAAACAATATTAGTAGTTTTCAACTTATTAAAAATAATACATTATACTGAGCATTATACTCACATTTGTACCATGTGCCACAGGTATGTTGTTTCATTTAAAGCACTGAAAGCCTTAACTTCGCTGTACAGATGAGGAAACCAAAGCTCAGAGAGAATTAAAATGACATAACAGAACTGGGTGTTTCTGGCCCAAGGAATACCATAAATGCAGTATCACAGATACCAAGGTGTCCAGGACGTTGGCTCAAAAGGGGGAAGACAGTATTTGGTTTAGGTTTCAAGTGTTCTCTTTTAGGTTTTCCAACTGAATACTGACCGGGAATGTTCTCAGAGTGTAGACTTTGTGGTGGTGGTGGTGGTGGTAGAGATTTGTTATTTATCTGTGTTTTCTTTTCATTTATTTATTTGAAACTCCAAATTTGAATAAAAATAAATAAATACTCTGGGGCAGGGGGTACCTGGATAGCTTAGTTTGTTAAGCAGCCGGCTTCTGATTTCAGCTCAGGTTACGATCTTGGGGTCCTGGGACCGAGCCCCATATCAGGCTTCATGCTTAGCGAAGAGGCTGCTTGAGGATCCTCTCTGTACCTCTGCCTCTACCTCAGCTTTCTTTCTTTAAAATAAAATAAAATATAAAATAAAATAAAATAAAATAAAATAAAATAAAATAAAATAAAATATAACTAGATAAAAAAATAAATACCCTGGGGCACCTGGCTGGTTCAGTTGGTAAAGCATGTGACTAAACCTTAGGGTTTAGTGATTTCGAGGCCCATGTTGGGTGCAGAGATTACTTTAAAATTTTTTTTAAATAAATAAAATCTTTACCAAAGAACTAAATTTAAAAATTTAAAAATAAAAACCCAGATGCTGGTTGTAAGATTGGCATGAAGTAAAGTTTATGACATTTTGCAATCTATAAAGACCCACACAACTATGAGAAAATATAGTAACTTCTATTTTATACAAGTCTAGCCCTATGATACCTCTAAAAAAAAAAACTCACTTTAAGAAAGGAGATGAAAAAAAAAAAAAAAAAAAAAAAGAAAGGAGATGAACTATAAGAAAGTTGGTTTTGAAAGCCAATTCCAGTCTCTAATAAAGATTAAATGCATGTGCTTCTCTGGCAAGCAGGTCCAAGGATGAGATTTATAAAGTTTTAAGTCAGTGTGCTATACCAATTATAGTTGATGTTTCTCATTCCAAAATATGAAATTATTATATAGCCAGAATGCATCTTAGTGGATTCTATAAATGTGAATTTGTAGATTTGATTATTTTAGAATAGCTTCTAAACTCCTTTCAAGTAAAAAAAAAAGTATCATATTAAATTTTAATTAATTCATTCACTTAAATTATCATTAAGATTCTTCCTTCAGAAATAGATTTATATAAACATAATATGAATATGCATGTGGTTAGTAGAAATATCCTTTTACATTCAAAAGGTGTTTTGCACATGCCCTCTTGCCAAAGGGCTTAAAGCAGACTGATTTCACTGTTCCTCACAGGCAGTGACACTTGTGACCACATAATAAAATACTTGATGGCTGGGATTCCAGCTCTATAATTCCATTTTGCTCCAGAAGCACAGGGCCATGACTCACTATCTCACTATCAATAGGTATGTATTGCCTTTCTAGTCCATGTACTAGGAATAAAACCAGACAACTCCAGTGCTCCCAGGACAAAAGCACTTTCACCCTATTAAGCCCCAGCAGTTGGTTTGGGCCTTGTTATTCAGATATAAGTGAATATTTGCACCAAGGAAATGTAGGGAGCTTCTATCAGGGATCTGGAGTATTAAGATGAAGATTTAAGATTTTGTTCCATTATTTATGTTCTATTTGGCCCTGAAAATATCGACAAAAGTTCCCACTTCTTCATCTTTTAAAATGGGATTAAACAAACATTTTTTTTAAGGAAGACCTCAAAATGGCAATGCAATTGTTTAAAGAAACAGTCTGATGGTATTGGAAAACAAATTTTTTTAAACAAAAGAGAACAAAGAAAATTCTGGATACCCTACATTCCCAGAAAGTACAACCAAGTTTCCTTATTGAGTGCACTATGGTTTTAACTGTATGTTTATGCTGTTGTTGTCGAGTGGAATATTGCAAATCCAACAAGAAAAGAAAGAATATTGGACTTGCTACTTCATTGGCCATTTCGTCTCTCTGCATTTGTTTTCAAACCTGAAAACTGAGGAGTTTGAAACCAAATTATCTCTAAGTTACTTTTCAGTTACAACTTTGGTAATTTTGGAGGTCTTTAACACATAACCTCCACATTTGGGGCTAATCAACACCAACAAACGTACAGATTTCTCTGACCCAGAAAGTTCAAAACTTTCAGCACTGCATTCATATTTTGGAAATATCCATTCACAAAAATTCTAGCACTAGATTATAAGATTAAGCACTTTATTTATTATTTATTTATTTATTTATTTATTTATTTATTTATTTATTTTTGTCCCCCCTCCACCCCCGGGTCCCTCCATGGGCACCCTGTCCCCTCACCCCCGGGTCCCTCCATGGGCACCCTGTCCCCTCCACCCCTGGGTCCCGCCATGGGTGCTCTGTCCCCCCCAACCCCCGGGTCCTTCCATGGGTACCCTGTACCCCCCACCCCCCAAGCACCTCATTTATATTTTGTAAATATCTACTGGTCAGAGTTGTGCAATATTCCCTTAGCCAGACCATCTTTAAAGTAATCATGAAGATAAAGTGGGGGAAAAAACTGAGGGCTGAGGGCTCTGGAGATTAATATGTTGCATTTCAGACTTAATTGTCAAAGTCTAAATAACACCTGGGAAAATCTTGTCAGTGTGATGTAATTGTCCAAGTAATTGCAGCAGTTTGGAAATGTAAACCAACTTGGTTTTCAATTAATAAATGGTAGGAGCACTATTATAGTAGTGACAGCCTGTTAGCTTATTGCTCAAATGAAATGTTGGTCTCTACACATTCTATTTATTTTTAATATATCATTTGCAAAGCAGATAGGCCACTAAATCTAATCTACTGAAGGTTGTGTAGTATTTCCCCTCCAGTAGAGGAAAGGATGATGGGAGGAAAATAAAATGAGCCACAGGTAATGACACAGCTCAGCGCAGCTATCCCTGGCATCGTAGACGACAATTGTCTTAGATGACCAGAAGCACAGTCACATCGCAGGCTGCATGCGCTGTTGCCAAGAGGTACAGTGAACAGCAGCTCAGCGCTCGGATTGAGCCACTGAGAGGAGAGTGGCCACGGCCCAACCTCCCCCATGAGCCTCGCTAGAAAGCAACTCCCCGAAGCAATGTTAGAACAAATAAAAGAAGGAAACCTCATTCTTGCTTTAAGGGTGTCAGAAGTCCATCTCAACCCTATGTTAAGTCAGAAAGAAGTGTTAGAGGTGGGATCTGCTCATTTCTGTGCCATTTTTTTCTTTTTGCTGAAAACATTCATATTTACTCAAATAACTCCCCTCTCAAATCATGTATTAATTCCCAAAATGTCCTCTTTTTAACATTTTTTATTGGAGTTCAAGTTGCCAACATATAGCATAACACCCACTGCTCATCCCATCAAGTGCCCCCCTCAGTGCCTGTCACCCAGTCACCCCATCCGCCCGCCCACCTCCCCTTCCACCACCCCTTGTTCGTTTCCCAGAGTCAGGAGTCTCTCATGGTTTGTCACCCTCTCTGATCTTCCCCACTCAGCTCCCCTCCTTCCCCTATAATCCTTCTCACTATTTCTTATATTCCTCGTATGAGTGAGACCATGTGATGATTGCCCTTCTCCAACTGACTTACTCACTCAGCATCATACCCTCCAGTTCCAGCCACGTCAAAGCAAATGGTGGGTATTTGTCGTTTCTAATGGCTGAGGAATATTCCACTGTACACACAGACCACAGCTTCTTTATCCATCATCTGTCAATGGACACTGAGGTTCCTTCCACAGTTTGGCTATTGTGGACATTGCTGCTAGAAACATCGGGGTGCAGGTGTCCCGGCGTTTCACTGCATCTGTATCTTTGGGGTAAATCCCCAACAGTGCAATTGCTGGGTCAGGGCAGGTCTATTTTTAACTCTTTGAGGAACCTCCACACAGTTTTCCAGAGTGGCCGCACCAGGTCACATTCCCACCAATAGTGTAAGAGGGTTCCCCTTGCTCCACATCCTCTCCAACATCTGTGGTTTCCTGCCTTGTTAATTTTCCCCATTCTCACTGGTATGAGGTGGGATCTCATGGTGGTTTTGATTTGTATTTCTCTGATGGCAAGAGATGCAGAGCATTTTCTCATGTGCATGTTGGCCATGTCCATGTCTTCCTCCGTGAGATTTCTCTTCATGTCTTTTGCCCATTTCATGATTGGATTGTTTGTTTCTTTGCTGTTGACTTGAATAGGTTCTTTCTAGATCTTGGACACCAGCCCTTTATCTGAGAGGTCATCTGCAAATATCTTCTCCCATCTGTACGTTGTAGTTTTGTAGTTTTGTTGACTGTTTCCTTTGCTGTTCAGAAGCTTTTTATCTTAAGTCCCAATAGTTCATTTTTGCCTTTGTTTCCCTTGCCTTCATAGGTGGATCTTGCAAGGAGTTGCTGTGGCCAAGTTCAAAATTCCTCCTTTTTATGTCTTTCTCCACTCTAAGGAGTTCTTTGGTGATGATATTATTGTAAATGTTCAAGATAAGATTTTTATTCCTTTGAGTGTTTATCCTCTCTGTTAATGAGCCACCCTCATTTCAACCACTCTCTCTCTATCCTCCCTCCCCAAAATCAGTGGTTTAATTTCTGCCTAGCAAGTCCCCTGGAATCAATTGTACTACAGTGACAATAACAGAAAAGAGCCTAGATGGTGGAGTGAAAGCTTCGATGTAGTAACATTCTTCTGACTTTCTTGTCAACACTTGGGATTTCTAGAAATAATACAGCATGTTTTCTCTGAATTTCTCTATTCTTTGGAAAGATCAGATTGAGGTCTTAGGAAGGCAAAAGTTTTAGGCTTTCAAGTTACATAGATCTTGGATTCCAATGCAGGATCCATCCCTTTCTAGCTGTGAAGTCAAGCAAATTGTTTAACCTAAACCTTAGACTGCTTATCTATAAAATGCACAAATGAATTGGACATATTCTCCAAAACTCATGAGGGTCACATGATATAACATATGACACTACAGAACACAATGAATGGTTAGCACATAGAAACACTCCGTAAAAGGTATTATGTTCAATATGATTATGCTATGCTATCCATTTCATTCATTGTTTTAAAGTTTCTCTTATATGATATTTCTTTTTCATAGTCATTCATACATATTTACAAAGAAAAAAGATCATAAAGTTAAATGTAGGTCACCTAGACATGAAAAATTTGGCATTTAAAATATAGTTTTCATTGTTTTGTGATTTAATTTTTCTAGATATTTATTTTTACGGGATTTTGCAAAAGTATCAGTCCACGATGGATGAGGCCGTGCGACCTGAGGGAAACATACTGGTCTTTTACTGCAAATAGCCATAAGGCTCTGCCTACAACAGGACATCTTCTCCTTTAACCTCAATGCAAATACCTGCGCAGCTGGGAGTCAGGGCCGGCATCTCTAACAAGCTCCAGGTGAAGCTGATGCTGCTCAGAGGAACACACTGGAAGTGGTAAAATATTAGAGGACTCAGATAAGCCCGCAGAACCTCTGACCCATTTATAGTCAGTAAACAACTGTGTTAGTCACCACAAATAAACTCTCTTGGTCGGGGCGCCTGGGTGGCTCAGTCAGTTGAGCATCCAACTCTTGGTTTCAGCTCAGGTCATGAGCTCATGGGTTGTGACATCCAGCCCTGCCTCAGGCTCCCCGCTCAGCTGGAATCTGCTTGGGATTCGGAGCAGAGTCTCCCTCTACTCACCTGCCCACGTGTGCATGCTCTCTCTGTCTCCCAAATAAATAACTAAATCTCTCTAAAATGTCTAAAAAAATAATAATAAGCAAAAAAAAAAAAAAAAAAACAACCAAAAAACAAAAAACCTCTCTTTAAATAAATAAATAAATAAATACCCTCTATTGGTTACCTTACATCAACTGAGTATACTGATGACCTATATATAAAACTCAATTAGGAGAAGGGAAAATGTTTGTGTTATCCAAATTGCATTACTATACATCAGCGTTTGTGGAGACATTTGCAGTGTAAAAATGCCATAATGCCTTTACTCTCGATAGAGACAGGATCTTGGCTCCCCGTCAAACATAAAGGTATCCTCCGAGAGGCAAGGAAAAGAGCTCTGGGATGCTAATCTTTCCGGAGCAGAGGCCAATTCTCTTGTGTTGCAGTGAAGTTGGAAACCTCCTTGTGAAAAAGAGAGATGGGAGGTTGGCCTCCTACCTGTTGTGGAGGGTGGGAGGAGAAATGTCCCTGAACTCTTAGATTTTGTTAAAAATGCCTGTGGTAAAGTAAACCCCAGACAAAGAACTGGCGGGGACGCTGAACACTGGAAGAGACGTCTAACAGCACAATGAACAGAGAACCACGGGCATCTAATTTCTAGATAGAATCAAATCACTGCTCCTCCGGCGTGAGACTGTCAAGATTTTCACGTGGGTACTGCTGACTCAGGTGCCCTTGCCCACCCATCCATCTCTGCCCTCAACATCTAGCTGACAATCAGTGCCTTTTAAATGAATAAGTAAGCCTTACTTAATAATATATTTTAAAGTTTCTCTTTGAGTCTGATATTAAAATACCAGAATATTCTCTCATTCTAATTATAATTTAAAATATTTTAATATTTCAATATTCTCTGGTGCAGAATATTGTCCCCCTCCCAAGATCATTTCATTCCTCTATCAAATCTCTGCTGACAAATAAAGCTATTACATGGAGACCTTTGTCCAAGCATTTGAGACTCTAATAAAGTCTAAGAAATTTCTTGCTGCTTACCTGAATCCACAGGCTTTTGTGGATATGTTGGTAGAATTATGGTTTTCTATGTTCTTGTCATGTGTTCATATTTTTCCTTGAGCAATTTGAGTGACAAGAAAATCAAAAGACCTTCAGAAGCAGCCTCTGATCTTTTAATTTCCTGAAGTCTCTAATAGCATTTAACTTGCCCTGTACTAAATGAATGCTATTGATTGTTTAATTTTATTTGTGCATCCAGAATGAGTATTTTCTAGAATTTTGTTTTATTTTTCTTTTGAGTGAACATAGTAAAATAATGAAAATGACTATTAGAAAATGAAAAAAACATAGAAAGCATTTTGTACTCCCCAGCTTTCTATTATGATTAATTATCAGCACTCAGGGAAATTTATTTTATTGAAATATTCATAACATATCTATAATATTTCGGCTTTATATTAATTATACCCCAGAATAATTAATTACTCAAAAATTGTAACCTATTGCCTATCATGTGCTAGGCATTAAACTAAAAACTGTACTAGGATATGACTTGTGAAGCCCACAGTTGTCAGAGAAAGATGCAGTTGTAATTAATAACATAATGTTAAGCACTAGTGATGGTACAATATATATATATATATATATTTTTTTTTTTTTTGCAAATTAAAATACCAAGGAAGGTTCCACAAAGGAACGTGAGCTTCATTGCAGTGAATAAGAGTGTATGCTCTGGAGTCAAATAGATCTGAGTTCTGTCACTGATCAGCTGCGTAATCTTGGATAAATTTAACCTCTCTAGGCTTATATTTGCTTAGCTGTAAAATTAGTCTCCTTGGGCTTATTGTAAATTCTAAGCTGGAGCATAGAGAATGAGAGGCAAGGAGGCAGAGGCCACATGTCCCTCATCCTCCTGGCCTCACGGCGAGGTTAGATTGCATTCTCAGCGCAAAGGGTCTACACTGGAAAAGTATAAGCCAGGAACTAACAAGATGTGACTTATTTACTTTTTAGAAGATCATTCTGGTTGCCGTGTGGACAATATTAGAAAAGAGGAAGATTGGGCTGTGGTGCATTGAGGCCTGAGGTCCCGGCGAGAAGAAGGACACTTGCACACCTGGAGAAAGTCAGGGAATGCTGACATAGTCTTGGGAAGCAGAGTGTCATGGGGCAAAAAGCAAATGGAATAAAGAGAAAAAAATGGAGCTGAGAGACTCTACTGGGACAGAAACATAAAGATAAAAAAAAAATTATAGATGGAGAGATACCGTGGGGCAGCATTCACATGGCAAGAGTTTTAGGGTATCAAAAAATAAAAATAAAAAAGCATAATCTGACCTAAGAAGAATAAGTATATGATACGAACTCAAACACTTTGATAATATGTTTCAGAGAAAAATTGCATTTTTTGAGGATTCAATATAGATTATTGGGTATACTTCATCTATCTAGATACCCGAAGGCAAGAAGTGATCATTTAAAATTGCATATTAGGAGCAACATATTTACGTAAACACCAAATATTAATTGCTTTCTCTATTCATTTACTATTCTAAAGTAAAGCTTGTACTCTCTGATCAATGATTAAATTGAAAGGCTTTCAGCACATCTCTCAGAACGAGGTTTTACTAGCAAACAAAATATTATGTGCCTGGTATGAAAATTCTGATATAACAACTTTTCTTACACAACCTATATCTCTTGGTGAAAGAGTGCCTGAGAACTGGCCAACATTTTATTTGATTCTTCACTAAGCTTGGGTTTATTCTTGTCACAGTAACTTATTTTATCTTTTGAATGTGTTATCACCTTGGAAAGAAGCACGTCTCTTTTAAAAATATGAACTTTATGAAGTCTGGCGAAGTTTTGTGAGAATTAACCAGGTATGTCCGGGCAACTGCCACACTACTGCGCCTGCACATACCTGCGGGCAGACTCCAAGGCGGCTACCATTTATTGAGCACCTGCGGGAGCTGATGTCATGGTAACCCTGGGCTCATAACAAGAAATAAACCTACAAGGACCTTAAATAGGATCATTCACTCATGAGCTAGGTATTTATTGAGCACCTATCACGTGTCAAGAACCGTTCTAGAGACATAGAGACAACATTGGATACATGAGAGAAAAACCCCTGCCTTCACGGAGCTTATAATTAGTGAGGAAAAAAATATTTGCTAAAATTAAATGACATTATTCTTGCTTATACACTAGACATATGCGGATTATATAAATGTTTTCAATTTAAGTTACTTTAGTTTTTAAACAGTGATAGAGATTATTAATCAACTTTAAGCCCTATGTATGAATTGATGAGTTCCAGCAAGGATATGGTGTTCCCCTGGATCTATTACCTTCCTCATCGTTATACCTGAGGACTGCGAGTGCCAATCCGACTGTTTAATTAAATTTTAGAGCTCTTCTCTCCTATGTAATTATCACAAATATTAGGAGATGCCTGTGGTTTGTAGGTTGGTTATTTTGCCATGCTTTGATTCTTATTCAGAGACACACGGAAAGAAAAAAAAAAAAAGCTTCAAAGTGATTGCTAATGGATTTTGAAGTTATGACTTAAGCAAAGCCATGAAACAAAAACTTTAACTACAATTTCAAACACCTATAATGAGTTCCTTCAGAAAATTCTCCTGGAAGCTCACATTTTTCTTGGTAATTTGCAGAAAAATGCCTTAAATACTTCTTGTTCTGCTCCAATGAGAATATGACCAAATGAAATAAGACCCCTGGATAATAATGTACATTTCAGCAGCAACTCATAGAGTGTTTTATAACAGTACCTTCTAGAAGTGCGTAAAGCAACCATTGCACTGTGTAGCAATCAGCTAAAGGCCTGATGAAGCAAGCCCAATGTTTAAGCAAACATTTCAAACACTTGAGATTGATTCCTGAAGTTCCTGAGCCCAGGAGTGGTTTTTTTTGTTTGTTGTTTGTTTGTTGTTTTTTTTACCACAACAATAAGCCCACAGAAGCAGAATCAAATCTCTAACGCAAAAGCAGGACTTCAGATGTAAAGATATACCTGAAAAGCAAGAGTGAGTCACAGTTCCAGCAAACTGAACAATGACATGCCTAATTTCACCCTCTGGCTGGAAGTCACCAGTACCTACGAAGTGCCGCACGCGTCCTACGAGTTCTGTATTTCCAGGATACCTGCAGGAGGGCCGTCCTGAGACAGTGAG
Organism: Vulpes lagopus; assembly: GCF_018345385.1. Taxonomy (NCBI): domain Eukaryota; kingdom Metazoa; phylum Chordata; class Mammalia; order Carnivora; family Canidae; genus Vulpes; species Vulpes lagopus. The sequence goes on from NC_054824.1 coordinate 2,047,593, forward strand.
GTGGGAGTGGGCGCCGAGGTGGACCAAGAAGTGAAAGGGTGCGCCCCCCTTCTATTGTATCTCTACCTCTGAGAAATAACATGTCAGCTCGATATTAGGTACTTGAGGTTGGGAGGGATACAGTCTGAGTAAAAAACAGAGGGAGGGATGACAAAAACAGATCCCTCCTCATCTTACTAACTGCCAAGGTCAATATGTTTCCTTGGCCCACCACACACCTAGCACCCCACACGCATAGGCACACACAGGCTGCGAGAAGGAGTCCATGTCCATGTCCCCTTTGTGTCTATTGTTGCCTTGCAGAAGTATGATTTGAATTATTTCAAGTCAAGTTTCCTTCAATTAATTGAAATAATTCTTATTCAAATTGTGAATCAGGTGACAAAGTGACAGGAGACCGCCTCTCCCAAAGTAGGAGAGAAACTACTTCAAAGACAGCACATTAATTAATAACTGGCTTGCCGGCGCCTCATTAAGTAGCCTCAGCATAGGCTTCCGAGCTACAGCAATGATAGTTGAAACCTCGTCTCCCATGTGCTGGGATTGTGCTAAAGGCTTTGAGCTCAAAGAACTCATTTCTAGTTCTTGCAAGAGCCCCTTTAGTCACCAATGCTTTATAGACGTTAAGTCCATTGTCCGACATTACACAGCTGGTCAGGGGCAGTATCTGAAGCAGATTCGGGCAATGGTTAGAGAACCGGTAACCTCTGCCCCACGCACGTGTGAATTTGATGTCCTTAATTATAGAGCTGACATATAGTATTAGTTTCTTTTCTTTCTTTTTATAACTCTTCAACTTGGCCCTTGTAGCCAAGTTAGGAAGAAAACCACTTACAATTTGTGTCGCTGCCAATAGATTACTTTTTCATATTCAAAATGAACTTTTCAACTGGAATATCTCAGGAATCGTTCAAAAACCAATTATCATTACTATCAGAAATGAAATCCATTGCCCTGAGAAGAATGTTTGGGATGAAGGAACACACAGGGCTGTTTAAAAGTACCCATTGTAACCCTTTTCCTTGTGGAAGGAGAATGTGTGCTAAGGATATTTCCTTGATATCAGTGGTAGTTGAAGAGTCTACACGGGCAATTGTTTTTAAATAGTAAGGATTAAAATTCTGTATCAGCAGAAGGTTCCAGATGGTGTATAAAACAGGAAGCCAAAGACAGGCTAGCTCCAGAACATCTCCTTGAAGTAGCTGCACGAGAACAGAATTGCTTGAAAATGGTAGTGGCATCCTTGATGATAAACAAAATATGTCTGGACCCATGGGGCCAATAACATAAATAGGACAGCTAAGAATAATAGATCCAGCCATCTGACGAGGCTGTCTCCAAAGCTCAGAATAATTTGTGAATTTACAGAATTACATATTAAGTTTGAAAGATCCTAAATCCAAATGAACTATTGACAAAATAAATCAATGTAACGTCCTCCAACAGCGTTCATAAGTCATGTCTCACAGAAAGTTAAGACTGAAAGGACCACAGAGTTTATCTGTTCCATGTTCTCACCTTACAGATGAGCAAACTAATTGAAGGCATGATCCAGATTCAGCATTATCAATCGAATTCATTAATTACATTGCTGTGACATTGGATTTATCTTAAGGTTCATACATTTGGCCCTTGCCCCTATTTCTGGCACAGAGCTTCTAAAACCATTGGCATTTCCTAAGTGAAGAGAATGATAAAGGCACCATATGTTACGTCAATAAGGTGACTTCGGTATAGCAAGTAGTTGACTTAAGGATGGGGGCTAGTCGCCAAGGGAGGCAAAAACTTGATGATAAGGTTGGATCTTTCAGTCCCGTCTCACACACACACCTCAAGGGAGGATCTGGACATAGTATCAATCACCAGCGGCCAATGATTGAATCAACTATAAAATGTGGCCTCCACAAAAACCCAAAAGAATGGGGTTCGGTGAACATGTGGAGATTGGGAGAGTGGCGTTCGGAGAGAGGGCATGGAATCTCCATACCCCTCCCCATACATTGCTCTGTGCATTTCTTCCTTCTGACGATTCCTGAGTTGTATCGTTTCATAATAAACCAGTGATCTAGCAAGTAAAATGTTTCTCTGAGTTCTGTAGGCTACTCTAGCAAATTAATTAAACCCAACAAGGGGTGATGGAAACTTCAGACTATAACCTGTTAGTCAGAAGCACAGTTAATTAACTGGACTTGCACTGGCCTCTGAGGCATGTGTATGGAGGGCAGTTTTGTGGGACTGAGCCCCTAACCTGTGGGATCTGACATTATCTCCAGGTAGATAGTGTCAGAATTGGGTTCAGTTATAGCCTGGTGTCTGAGGATTCCTTGTTGGTAAAGAGAAAGCCCCCTCCCCACTCACACTGAAGTCAGGCACAGAACTTTTCACTGCACATTAGGAAATGGGTAAGTGCGGCAGTGTATTTCCTCCTTTTAGTATTTACATTATGTTGATTAGAAAAATGACTACTAAAGTATCCATCAAATACCTTAGAATCCTAACACAACACTAAAAACAAAATGTAATAATAATACAAAATTTTAAAATTATATGGTGAGAATCAGCTAATTTGATTTCTATCCTGTTAGAATTTCACAGGGATTATAAAACTGATAAGAAAAAACAATAATAGAAAGGAAGGGAAATAAAAGTACAGAAAACTCAAGAATAACTTGTTCTTTTCATTTTTAAATAATTTCCAAAGAGTCCATAGATACCCTTCACTCACCTGACCCTAATGTTAACATCTTACATAATCATCATACAATTATTAACTCCAAGAGTTCTATTAGCTAACTATTAGCTATCATAGCCTTTATCTAATGCTTTCTCCAGTTCCGGAATTCATCCAGAATGCCATTGTAATTAGCTGCCATGTCTGTCTTAACCGAAGACAATTCCTAAGTATTTCTTTGTTTTTCACATCCTTGACACTTTTGAAGACTACTGGTCAGGTACTTTTGCAAAATGTTGCTCAATTTGAATTTCTCTGAGACTTTCTCGTGATGCGGATGAAGTCATGACATTTCGGCAAGCATACCACAGAGCTCATGTGCCCTTGAGAGAAGTCATGACATCATAGCAGACATACACAGAGTCCGGATGTCTTACTACTGGCATGTTAATCTTGGTCGCTCTGTTAAGGTGATATCTACCTGTTTTCTCCATTATATGTTAATTTTTTCAGTTTGTACTTATTTGAGGGTGATAATTTACATCTTCGATGGTTAATTTTATGTGTCAACTCCATTGGCCACGGTGTGTCCAGATTTAGCACTATTTCTGAATGTGTCTTAAAGGTATTTCCGGATGAGATTACCATTTGGATTGATGTCTTGAGTAAAACAGGGCGCTTTCTCCAATGTGGGTGGGTATCACTTAATCTATTGAGGGCTTAAATAGAACAAAAGGCAAAGGAAGGAGGAATTCACTTTTTTCTTGCCTTACTGATTGGGCTGGGACATATCATCTCATCTTTTCCAGCTTTTTGACTGGGATTTTTATCATCTGCTCCCCTGCTTCTCAGGCCTTTGAACTCTGTCTAAATTATATACTACATTTAGTGGGTCTCCGCTTGCAAATGCCGGACTATGGGACTTATTTTGCCTCTGTAATCACAGAAGCCAATTCTTCAAAATTAAGATAAGCCAATTCTTCCATCTTAAGATATTAAGATGGGTAAATAAGTAGGTAGGTGGATCTACTGGTTCTGTTTCTCTGTATAATTCTGACTAAAACAGAGGGTAGGCACCAACCCGTTTCTCCTTAAACTTTTGTCCAATAACTTTATCACTCATCTGGAGATCTTGCCCGTATCAATTCCTGCCATAATACTCTACTAATGATTTTCTGTTTCCTTCACTCCTTCTTCATTCATTGAGTTGAATGACATTGAAAGGAAAAACTGTTCCTTCTCCCTAATCTATTTATTTATTCAATACCCATTTATATCAGTAAGTCTGAAGATATTTATTTTATTATATAAAATGGTACTTTTACAAAATAGCTATAGGAGGAGCAAGGTAGGCGGGATAGCAGGGCAAAGAGAAGGGAAAGTGTCAGGTTGCAACACTAAGGGGAATGCCCAGGGAGTCTCCATTGTGAAGGTGGTAATCAAGCAAAGATTTGAAGTAATGAGAAGCTATCAGTTGTCTGGCTGCTGAAGGATATGTCGGACAGAGGGAAAGCTAGAGCAAAGGACTTATGGCAGCTTGTGTTGACAGAACAGGCCAGCATGCTCTGGAACAGCAAAGAAGCCAATGTGGCTGGAAGGGAGCGAGCTTGGGACATTGAAGTGGATCAGCTCAAAGAAGTTAAGAGAGGGGCCAATGACGTAAGACCTTGTTTGTTTCCTAAGGATGCTGGCTTTCACTCTGAATGAAATGGGAAGGCATTGCAGGGCGAGAGGCGTATACAGCCTGGCTTCATTTTGTGATCACATAGTCAGCTACGTCAAGACTATACTGATAGAGGTTTGGGAAGGGGAGGAAAGGTGACAGGAGAATGGTGGAAGTGGGAGTGGGGTGCTATTAAGGAATTTTGCAGTAGTCCTAATGTGGCTCAGGTGAGGCTGACGCCATGGAAATGGAAGGAACTGGTAAGATTTGAATGTGAGCTAAAGCACAAGCAACAAACAGGTGGAATGCATGGTGTGAGAAGATGCTGAGGCTTTTGCTAAAGCGTCTTGAGTTGGCCTTACCTGGAAGGAAGAGGCTGAAAGAGGAGCAAGACCGGAAGGAAGGAAGGACAGAATTTAGTTTTTGGCATGCTGAGTTTAAGATTCCTATTTGTTACCTAGGTGAAATTGCCTGGTAGGCCTATAGATATATGAATCTGACATTCAGGGGAGAGATCTGGGCCAAAAGGTACACATTGGACAGGTCTCCGCAGATAAACATCTCCTTAAGGTCACTGGATTGAATCAGATCACCTCGGATTGAGTGAAACAGAGGAGAAAAGAGTTTGAAGAGAGGACCTCGGGGCAAACTCACCATTTGAATCCTTGAGGAAGAAGAGGAGCAACTATTAAATGAGCCTGAGGTGGAGAACCAGAAAGGTAGAAGGATAAAGTAGGGAGAGTAGCCTTCTGGAAGCCAAGAGAAGCAATTGTGCTGGGGAGAGCCACTGCTCAACTGCGTTAAAACCGCCAATTGATCAGGTTGGGATGAGTGAGAATTGACCATTGGACTTAGCAATTTGGAGGTCAGCGTTGGTTAGATACCTCTAATTTAATCAAAAGAAGAAAACTTAAAAAATAATAATTGCGAAAAAATCAATACTATGGCTATTTAGTTGTTCAACTTGTTTCACCTTTGGCCAATGGGGGCTCTTCCAGTCTGCTCCTGCATCCCTTTACCACGACTCTATACTTTTGTATTTCAAGCACTTCTGTACTGGATAATACTATAAGAAGCTCCAAGAACATCTAATGATTTGCTTGTCCCAGTCCTGGAGTCATTCATTTCTCCAAGACGCCCATTTCTTTCATTGGAGAATGATTTTTAGAAACCAAGGTCCGGACAATAGGTGTATTCATTGCTCCTGGATTGTCACTGCTTCTAGACTATCTTAGGGAACCCAGCTAGGAAATTTTACACATACATACATATTTCTGTTTCTTGGGATGTGTGTGTGTGCATACACAAGTGTACACAAACATGCATGTATACACAAGCACCTATAAAATTGTATCTGTGTATTTGCACACACACATACGTATATCTATATATAGGTGTATGTAGAGTTCCTCCTTTTCTTATTTCTGTCATTTACCCAACAGTGTGATACTTGGTTTTCATTACCTACAAATATTTACTCATTTGTTATACAGTAAAGTAGTTTCAGAATCGTTTGCACACACCACTATGAGTAGCAAGTTTTACCATCAGAGCTCAGAATTTGTAAACTATTCTCTATGTCATCACATAGCCCTACAATATCCAGTGAAAATACAGTTTTCCAAAGTTACTAGGTCCACTCCTTTCCTTCCTACCCCCTTCTGTGTGTTCATATCATTTAACCGTACATAATTAGAGTCGTAGTCACAATTTTTATTCTTTGAGTTGTTCAATGTCCTCGTTGATTTTTTAAAAGTTTTTCAGACATTAAAATCCACTATTTGGGGCATAAACTTCTATGGGGATTGACAATTATTTAGAAATCTCTGTTCACCACCACAAATTCCCACAGAACCATTTCATAACTCATTTTTGACACACCCTAAGTTTCCTTCGCTCTGTTGCTTGTAGTAAATCCTTCCATCACCAACCTCCAGCCAACCACTGTTATCCCCCACCATTGCAACTTTGCCTTTTCCAAAATATCATACAACGGAATCATAAAATGCAGTCTACTGGTTCCCATTTCTTTCATTTAGTAAAATGTATTTAACAGGCATCTACGTTGAGGCGAACTGATAGCATATTCCTTTTTATTGCTGACGTATCTGTAGGGTAGATGTTTTGTGGTTCATTATCCCTTCACCTAGAGAAGGACATCTTGGTTATTTCCAGTTTGGGGTGATTATGAATAATGCTGCTATAACTTCACATATAAATGTTTTTGACAAGATATGAGTTTATTTTATTTTTCCTCAATATCCAGGAGTAGCAATACTGGGTTGGATGGTTAGCTTCCTTTAACTTTATAATAAACTCTCCATTCTGTCTTTTTTCCCCAAAATAGATCTATGATTTTGCATCCCTACAGTCAGTGAATGCAAGTTCCAATTGCTTGGCATCCAGCCAGCACTTGATAATGTCGGGGTTATGTTTGGGTGGTTGGTTGGTTGTTTTATTTTGCCATCCTAACAGGTGTGCAGTGGTAGCTCACTGTGGTTTTAATTTTTAATTCCCGAAGGCAAATTATGCTGAGCATATTTTCTGTTCAGAACTTCTCCCTATTTTTTTTTAGTTAGGTAGTTTATCTTCTTATTATTGATTTTTAAGAGTTCTTCATATACCTGAATGGAATCCTCTGTTAGAGATATCATTTGAAAATATTTTTCCAGTCTATATCTTACCTTTTCATTCTCTTGATAGTGATTTTCACAGAGTAATATTTTTGTATTTAAACAGTCTTACCACTTTTTAAAATAAATCCTGCTTCAGGATTGTACTTTAAAACTCTTTGTCATGGGACACCTGGGTGGCTCAGCGGTTGAGCATTTGCCTTTGGCTCAGGGCATGATCCCTGGGTCCCGGGATCGAGTCCCACGTCGGGCTCCCTGCATGGAGCCTGCTTCTCCCTCTGCCTGTGTTTCTGTGCCTCTCTCTCTGTGTCTCTCATGAATAAATAAATAAAATCTTAAAAAAAATCTTTGCCTTAATGATGCATATCAATTATCACTTAATTTTTTCCTAGAAGTTTCATATTTTTGTTTTTACTAGATATCGTTCATTTTGAGTTTTGATTTTTGTATCAGGTATGAGTTATACATTGAAGTTCAACTTTTGGAAAATAGTTGACTTATTTTTTCAATACCATTTTTTAGATATACTATCATTTTTCCATTTTATTACTTTTGCACTTTTGTCAAAAAACAGTTGACTATAATAATTGACTATATGTGAGAATCCATTTATAAGCCCTGTATTCTATTCCATTGATTCATGGGCCTATACTTTCACCAACACCACAGTATCTTTTTTTTTCTTCTTTCCCATTTTTATTTCTTCCATCCCTCCATTTTTATCTGAGAATTTTTGATAATTAAATTTAAAGGACTTTTTTGTTGTTGTTGTTCTCTGAGTATAAATAGATACATAGATGTTTTTGTTTCATGATTGTACTGTATTCTCTTATCTCTCAAACTATTATTTTTTTAAAGTTGTCTTCTGTTTGTTTTCTACTTCCACAGATTTTTAGTCATTTTTCTTCTCTCTATTTCACGTTAGAGATTTCTTTCAAATGTCTAATGATTCTTTACTGTCAGTTCATATGTAAGAGTGAGACACTGACAAGTAGATTGGGCTTAGAAATCAGTGAGCCTCACTACAGAGTAGTTTGGAGAGACTTTGTCTTTTATTCAGGGGTCTTTTATCTTGTTACCTGTCACTTTCAACTGAAAGAAATTCCTCCTCTGCAGGCTGGAATTGGGCAAATGGTAAGCATGGTTGCTAGAATTCTGAGACCTGAGACGAGAAAGTCGGAGGGTGGTTCTCACCTCTCATAAGTAGACTTGTATCACCTCCAGCCCTGAAGTGTTCCTAATGTCCCCACGTCCAGAGCCGGTTTGTGTGTTTCAAGTTCTTTAGCAAGTGATTTCCAGCCCTTTGCAGAGAGGCGCAGAGGGGGAATCTCATGGCTATTTGGGATAAGAAAGGATGGATGACTGGCTGGCTCAGTCAGTGGAGCATGTAACTCTTGATCTCTTGCATTCAAGCCTCACGATGGGGATAGAGATTACAAAAGAAAGAAAGAAAGAAAGAAAAGAAAGAAAGAAAGAAAGAAAGAAAGAAAGAAAGAAAGAAAGAAAGAAAAGAAGAAAGAAAGAAAGAAAGAAAGAAAGAAAGAAAGAAAAGAAAGAAGAAAGAAAGAAAGAAAGAAAGAAAGAAAAGAAAAGAAAGAAAGAAAGAAAGAAAGAAAGAAAAGAAAAGAAAAGAAAAGAAAAGAAAAGAAAAGAAAGAAAGAAAGAAAGGATTTAACTGCTCTTTTTTTTTTTTTTTTTTTTTTTTTTTTTTTTTTTACTTATGATAGTCACAGAGAGAGAGAGAGGCAGAGACACAGGCAGAGGGAGAAGCAGGCTCCATGCACCGGGAGCCCGATGTGGGATTCGATCCCGGGTCTCCAGGATCGCGCCCTGGGCCAAAGGCAGGCGCCAAACCGCTGCACCACCCAGGGATCCCTAACTGCTCTTTTAAAACATTTATCATTGCTTTCATTTTTAACTTGCCTCGCACTTCCGTCTTCAGAACTACTTGCTTCCTTTAATGTCTGAATTACCGTAAGTATAAGTGTTTTGTTTCTTGTGAGCTTTATACACATACTGGCCCAAGTTTTAGCTTTCTTTAGTTTGCTAGGTCAATTATCAAATGCTTTCCAGTTCCAAAATGTTGTTAACATAAATCATTCTTTCTCTCATCTCTTTGTTTTTGTCAGGTTTTGCCCTTTTATTTATTTACCATCCTTTCCGTGAAGTTTTGAGAAGAAATGGAGATAAATGCATAATTCTATTTCAGCAGTCACGGAAATGCACTTTTCAGATGTCTTACTGTAAGGAGACAGTGTCTTAAATAGAGTACCTTTTAGTAAATCACCAATATTGGGTCATTTGAGTCTTCCAAATTTTTTTCTTTGTCAAACTAATTCTGGCTATGTTGTTAGCCAATTGTTTTTCCATCTACATTTTAGAATCGGCTTGATGATTACTCCAGAAAATAAAACAAAACAAAAACCAATCTGTTGTGATTTCCATTGGGATTGAAATGAATCTATAGAATGAAATTGTGGTAAATTGACATTTTAACAAAATTGTGTCTTCCAATCCAGGAACACAGAAGCATAGTAAATCTCTTGGTTTATTTAGGTCTGTTTACTTATTTCTTCAGCATTTGGTAGTATTCAGCATACAGACACTGCAATTTTTTTTTTTTAAGATTTTATATATCTATTTTGAGAGAGACACAGACAGAGAAAGAGCATGAGCGGAGAGAGGGAGAAACAGACTCCCTGCTGGACAGGGAGCCCAATGCAGGGCCCACTCTCAGGATCCTGGGATCAATGACTTGAGCCAAAGGCAAACACTTAACCCACTGAGCCATCCAGGAGCCCCCAGATACTGCAATTTTTAGAAGAATTTTTCAGTTTCAAATTCCCATTGTTCATATTTATCACATAGAAATAAGACAGATTTGTACTTATTTGCTTTGTATCTTTCACCTGGGAGAGGAATACTGAGGTCTCCAACTGTAATTTTAGATTTGTCTATTTCTCTCTTTAGATCTATTAGTTTTAACTTTATTTATTTTGAACTCAGATGGCAGGTATGTATACATCTAAGATTGCTATGCCTTCTTGGAGAATTGCTCCTTGTTCATTGTGTAATGACCTTGTTACCCCTAACATTTTCATTTTTCTGGTCTATTTCCCTGATATTATTTTAAAAATTCAGCTTTTTATTTTGGTTAGTTTTGTATGATGTGTTAGGGATCTGCAAGATGATTCTCAGCCTCAGCGATTCCCTAGAAGAACCCACAGGACTCGTAAGTTTTCGGATCATAGGTTACAATTTATTACTAAAGGGATGCAGAAGGGAAAGGCACCTAAGGTGAGGTCCAAGCTTCCAAGTGATCCTTCCCAGTGGATCCACACAGGACACCCTTAATTCCTCCAACAATGTGGTCTAGCAACATGTGCAGAGATCCCAACAGGGAAAACTCATGCAAACCAAGTCTTCCAGGCTTTCATTGGATATCTCTTGTTGTAGGCAAGATCCAAAACCCCAGAGCAAAAGTCGATGTTTACCATAAATCACATTGTTAGCATAAACTATGTGAACAAACTAAGTCAGCATGGCCCAATGTCTTAGAGCTGCAGTAACACCCGTGTCGGACAGAAAATCCAGGAGCTAAGTTCCCGGGAGCCAGCCAAAGGTCAATCATGAAAATAAGCCTTTTCATCCCGAGATGCAGGGTTCAAACATTATGTAGACCTGCTGAGTTAACCATTTCTTATACAAAGGATAGAACTCTTCCCATCCTTTTCCATTTAACTGATCTGTATCTTGATCATTTAAATGAATTTTTAGAGAACATATAATTATACTTTGCTTTTTTTAAATCTGATATGGAAATCTCTCTATTTCACTGTTCATTGTTAATGTGATTATTGACATGGTGGGGTTAAAATTTATCATCTTAAGTAAGACTTTTTAAGCAGGAATCTGATGACAATTGGGGGTCCAATAATGACGTCAGGGGCTCCTCTAAACCTAAGGAAATTATATAAAAAATTTTGTGTGTATATGTTTGAGCACAATTTTTGTGACAGGAACCAAGAATTCATCAGACTCTCATATATATATCTGTGACATGCTTTTCCTCAACAAAAAACAGTACTTGAGAAGAGACGGGCAGCAACATAATAATACCTTTTTCTGAGAGCATATCTGTGAGCCAATGCTATTGTAAGAGAATTGTATTTATTAACCCATTTCTAATCTTCCTAACAATCCTGTAAGGATGTTACTATTAGCCTCTTTTTGTAGATGAGGCCATTGGGAGGTTAACTAATTTGCATGGGTGCACAACTAGTAAGTGGGTGGGTGGGTGTCCAATGTAGGCTGATTGGCCCTGGGAAGTATCCTTGAAAATATGTTGTACTGCCCATCAAAAAGCTCTCACCAATACTGAGATTTAAGTCTGTCCATATCAACACCAGCAGCAAAACATCATCCTCCACTGATTTTCACTAACAAATAACTGTAGGAAACAGTAATTTCTACCCTTCGGTATCCAATTGTCCACTATTTGATAAAGAAATAGAAAACTTACAGGTTTTAGAAGCTGGCAGGCATCGTTTCAAATATGAGAAGCACAGATCTAGTTAGTAATATCAAGTTAATACAGATTCTATCATTTGAGCTTCTTTGGCGTAACCATTTATACCTTTTTCCCGTGCAATTTTAGAGCTGAATAATATCTAACCTAATCAACATTTAGGCATGTTATTCTTTTAAGACTATAAAAACATATATTTCTGTGGAATTTCTGTTCCACTTGGCAGATTAAAAAGGATGTATTGTCTAAAAGCCATAAAACAAGTTTCATGTAAGATCTCCCTGCCGAATAAGAAGAAATTCCCTGCAATATGTGAAACAAGAGCCTATCAGGACAATGAAGAAGACAACAAAACAGCCCTGCGATGGGGTGTGCTCAGTAGGATACAGAACAGTAAAGAGTCCAATGTAAGTGGGCGTTAACGTGAATGATGAATTTAATGGGGATGACTCAGGCACTGAAATAAATCTTTATAAATCCTTGTAATGGCTTTGAGTTTTGTTCTGAATAAAATGGATCAATCCCACAGCTGAGTCTGTCCAGGGTAAGGGTAGAAGCCTGGATGCCAGTAGGTGGTATTTTACAAAAACTCAGATGAGAGAAGAGGCTGAACACCAGTGTGATAATAGTACAGGTGATGATAAATGTTTCAAACCTAGAAATATTTTGAAGGTGGAGACAGCAGGATTTACTTTTGGAGGGACACATGGTAGGAGAAAGGGAAGGAATCAAAAATGGCTCAGGGACATCACCGGGGTGGCTCAGTGGGTTAAGTGGCTGCCTTCAGCTCAGGGTCCTGGAGTCGAGGCCCCTGTCAGTGGTGGGGAGTCTGCCTCTCCCTCTCCTCTCCCTCTGCCCTTCCCTCCTGCTCATGCACCCTCTCTCTCTCTCAAATAAGTAAATAAATAAATAATCTTTAAAAAATGACTTCAGTTTTGATCTAAGCAACTGGGAGAATAGCTTAACTTAAACTCACATTGAGAAAGTGTGAGTGAAAAAAGTGTCACAAGGAAGATGGAAAGTTCAGTTTGGGGCGTGTTGAGTTGGAGGTATCAATTACACACGCAACAGGAGGTGTTGAGTAATGGTAAGTGAAGAAATGAATAGCACTCTTACATGAGATCAGGCAGAGAACATGTGAAGTTCTTGTGACAAATAAACTGGTTTTGTGGTCAATTTCTTAGAGACACGGTTACCTGGTTACCTTGATATGCCTATTACACGCTTCTAGTTTGTAGAATACATTGGTGAAGAAATAAGACATAAATCTGTGTTTTCATGAAGATTACATTCTAGTGGAGACCAATTGAAACTTGAAAAATTAAATAAATCAGCAAAATAAACAATAGGTTAGAAGGTAGCATATGCTTTGGGGGGCGGGGAGTATGAAAGGCTGAAGAATACTGGACATGGCAGCAAGGTTGGGATGTGTGATATCCCTAAAACGGCTCCTGGATGGCTCGCAAACAATGACTGTTCGGAATATCCATCCAGACAGTCCTACAATACCCAGAGAAACCTTCTCAGAAGTTGCAATATTTGTGAGGTGCTTGAAGCAGGGGACTGCGAGCACCACTTACAACCTTTAATTCAATCTTGGAGGGGTTGAAATTCAACCCATTCAACCCTTCCATTCAAATGGGAGGACTCTACAGACATATCTGACACCGCAGATTACACTGGCACACCCGAACTCTGCATATGCACTCACACGTCATTCATGCTCCCATCCTTCGTATTCAGCTCCCACTTGTGGCCTGGTGAGGTAAGGGAGTCCAGCTTTTCAGCTAGTATCATCAAGATTTCACCTGTCTCCAGAAGAAACGTTGGAAAGAGGAAGATGAGGGGACAATAAGAGCTTTGGAGAAGGAAGGAAAAGTTAGGAGGGTAGAAAATCGGGTGCAAGTGTCACACATTCGACAGCATCATTGAAGACCAAGCTGAACAACCTGAGTGTGGTAATAATCCACAAGGACTGAGCAGTTACTGGTTGACAGGGATTGTGCTAAGTGCTGCGCACTCATTAACTCATCTGATCATCATAACAACTCTAAGAAATTGATACTATTTTGATCCTCATCCCACAGATACTTGGAAAGCAGAGCTCATAAGGTTTAAACGGCATGTGGGTCATGCAGCTGGTAAATGATGAAGCTATGGCGATTTGATGCCGATCCCATGTTCCCACCCACGAGGCAATGCAGCCTGCCGACTTCCAGGTGAGAAGAGCCTGCCCTACTTTCACATAAAATTTGTTGCACATTCCTTCAGGCTTCTTCATGCATTTACCAAAATGGACTACAGCACCGGAGAAAACAAGGCTCAAAGCGTAATGCCGTATTACAGAAATTTTTATTGTAGAGGTTATCTTGTTCCTATCAGGAACAGTGTATGATCAGTACATGTACAAACGCATACACACACCCACAATTTGTCAGTAATATTAAACTTGCAATCATGAATCTGTGAAAGTTAATGCATTATTTGAATGCTCATTAATTTGAATTAATGAATAAACATTTAATTAGTTTTCCTCTTCTCTGCTGATACCCTAGCCTTAGTTTTAATCACTTAATAAGAGATGATAATAAAAATAGCTTAAAAAATAGATGTTTTTTTTTAATTTTGCATGCAGTATTCCCTTTGATATCTATACCAAACCAAGGAAGTAGTAATTGTCCCTGTTTTGGAAAACAAGGATTTTCATAGATTTTGATAGTGTTAGCCAAATAATATCAACACTAGGTCAAAGCCAGCACAAATAAATTGACTGCAAAAACTCAGCAACAAAGGAAGTTTATTATGCCCAAGATTTTTCTCTCTGCCACTTGATCACTGGGATGACTTAGTGACAACTCTGATAAGCAACCTAATTGTTAATTAGAATTGGAGAAAGAAGAGAAAGAGAAAAGGAAACAGGAAAGGAAAAGGAGACTGGAAAAAGAAAAAGGAAATAAAACCTTTCTTTTGAAGGAGTGCAAATACGTTGGCTACAATGGTGATAAGACGCAGAAAAGCAGTGATGAGTATCCCGTAACAGGTTTTCAAGGTAACACTCGATCTTGGAGTTAAGTTAGTATCGCTTTATAAATGGAACGAAACTCAATGTTTTAGTGTGACCATAATTTGATTTTTATCCATGCCTTTCTGATGACAGTCATTTTGAAGAGGAATATTGAATATTTACACTTTACTTAAGTAAAAGTAACATTCATCTTTTAACACTGGATGATATTCCATGACATCCTGTTGTCTTCTAGCCTAGGTTGTGTTGTTGTTGTTGTTTATTTTTTTGTGTGTTTTTTTTTTTGGAAGGAAAATACAGTGGTAAGCTTAATTTTATGACTTATACCAGGGTTCTAATTAACTATTATTTTAAATTAAATTATGTCTTATTATTGGACTTTATACTAAAATAAATTTAAAATGTCATCAATTACATGAACATGAAGTATTGTTAAAACTCAGGTAAATATAATAAAAAGAAAGATTCCAAAGAGATGAGAATGAGGCAAGCTCTAAAGTGATGTCTTTAAAAAGTTCATTGAATTCTTATTCATTTTAGAATGTCTCATCCTTACAGTGTTTGTCATTACTGATTGTTCCAAATAGAACCTAGTTTATTCTCCCTTGAACATTAGATGTGATGGGTTTCATTAAAATGGCATAACTTGTGAAATTCCCTGGGAAATCTTTCAGACACCTGAATAAATAAGCAATCTATTAAATTATAGATATATAGCTTTGATGATAAGTTCACTTTCACAAACTCTCGTTCTGTTGGTCCCCTGGTACAAAAACTCAGCTTAAGGCACTTGAAGTTAACACAGTGGAAAAATAATGGAATTCATATAATGTAGCAATAGATTATAGTTGACTGTTCCAGGAAGGGGGGCGGGGGGAATCTTCCATAGGGAAGCATAAGCACGCTCCATTTCACTGAGTAACAGTGAAGAAGGAACGTGTCAGCTATATAAGGGGGAAGTGTAGCAAGAAGGAAAATAAGTTAGGGAGAAGAGAAGCCCAGAAAATGGTGGCATAAGCAATCTAGACGTATTCAGAATTGTCAGGTGAAAGTGATAACATGAGGCTTCTGAGTTACACTGTCACATGCAAGACACTTAACAGGGGATAATGACAAGCTCCTAAATGACTACCAATGTGCTTTTAGAATTTAGCTAGCGATCAAGTAGAGAAAGTGCAAGGTCATGTGTCGGCAAAGAGAGGCTGACATCTTTATTTCTACTTTTCTGTGCAATTACACCAACGAAAGGAAATATGAAATATTCCTCTTTCAGTTCTGCACCACATCATCCAGATTGCCCTATCAATAGTGGCAATGAGATGGAAGATGGATTTCTCTTTTCATTTTTTTTGTTTTGTTTTTCTTTCTTTCTATCTCTTCTTAAAGAATGACACTTGGAATTATTCTCAAAATAGCATTTTCTAAAAGGAGTCCATACTATAACCCCATTTTCTCAAATCTAACACTAGTTTTATAAAATGATGTAATAATTTACATTAAATTGCTGGGAAGAAGTCTTTAGGATATAGAGGGAGAAATTTCTTCTAAGAAATGTAGTCAATGATATTCTCACGTTAAAAGAAAACAATTTTTAGATGACTACTATCTTTTTGCCCATTCAATTTCACATAGCTAAAGGGAAAGGATATAGATTTTTGTCATGAATTATTGTCCTTTGGAAACCTATTTGAAAATAAACATATTATCTGTAAAAGGAATTTATTAAAATAAAATTAGAACAATGCACCAAACAATAACAGAATTCATGATATTTTTAAGGTCTCATAAAACTCTTAAAATAGCCACATGTTAGATTAGGATACAAATCTCAATAAATTTTTTTCAAAATGAGAGTGTACTCTCTGACCACAATGGAATTAACCTGAACATAAATTAAAATTTTATTAAGAAGTACAAATTGATAGAACATTATATAATATATTTTTAGAAAATCTATCAAACAAAAAAGAAATCAGAATGAGAATTAGAAAATAATTTAAATTTACTGATAAGCAACATATCAAAATCTGTGGAATGTAACCAAAGCAGAGTTCAGAAGGAAATGTATAGTTTTAAAGACTGATTTAATCAGAAAAGTTAAAAATCAATATTCAACCTTACTTCTCAAGAAACTATAGCAAACTTAACCCAAAGGAAGTAAAAACACTGAAATAATAAAGATAAGATCAGAAAAAAATAAGATAGATACCTTGTGTACTAATAAAGGGAATCTACAAGCAAAAAAAGGCTAAATAAGAATGACAGCAAAAGACAGAGTAATGTACCACTATTATTGGAAAGACATCAAAAGTACTCTGTAAATAAGATGAATAGACAAATTTTTTAGAAACATGATATGTCAAAACTAATACAAGAAAAGAATCTGCATACTTCTGTATCTATTATAAATTGAATTTATTATTAAAATTCTTCCCACAAAGAAGCAGTGTTCCTAACACAAATTTTAAGAAAGACATAACACTAATCCTATGCATCCTACACAAACTCTTCAGGAAATTGAGAAGGAAAAGATATTTTAGAATTTGTCTCATGAGGACAAGATAGTGATACCATAATCTGACAAAGCTACTGGCTGACTTCTTTCATGAACATAGATACAATAAATCATAATAAAAATATTAGCAAATTCTAATGATATATGAAAGTGATTTTACATCACAAATAATGTTGATTACACTATTAAAGTGGCCTCAGCCTTTGAAAATCAGTGTATATATCATGTCATAATGACTCCAACAAGGAGAAAAATCTAATATAGAGAAGCACTTGATAAAATGCTGTAAATATTAATGAAAACACTTAACAAAGATCTAAATAAATAAGTATACCACACCACACTATTTTTGAAAACTCTTGTAGATAAGTCAATCTCCCCAAAGTAATGTACAGATTTAATGAACTCCAAATCAAATTCTCCACTTTTTTTGTAGAAATTGACAGGCTGAGTCTAAAATTTATAAATGAGCCAATTTTGAAAAAGACAAACAAAGTTGGAGGATTTAAACTACCAAATATGAAGACTGATTATAACACTGCAGTAATAAGGACATTGTAATATTGACACAAAAGTAAACAGATCAATGAACTATTATGTAGTCTAGGGAGAGATCCATACTGTTATCCTTACCTGAATTAGGCAGTATAGTGGGGAAAGGATGGTCAACTAAAAATCATATGGAAAAAAAAATATATATATATAATCTTTAATAAGTTTGTGTGTGTATATATAATCTATTCATTTGAAAGAGAATGCACAGTGAGAGCAAGATCAGGACCTGGGCCCATGACCTTAGCCGAAGGCAGACACTTAACCTGCTGAGCCACCCAAGTGCCCCTGGAGAAAAGCAAAATTCTTACTTTACACCATACAAAAATGAAACGATCGTAGGTGGATCCATAATCTAACTGTGAAAGATGACCTAAAGACCAAATGCTACTTACTCATCAAAACTCACAATGCCCTAAGTAGGTCCAACAACAAGTGAATGCTTGAATAAATTATTAACATTACATTTATTTTTGGAAACTATTTGAAGGCATAGAAAATATAATTTAGGGCAGCCCCGGTGGCGCAGTGGTTTGGTGCCGCCTGCAGCCCAGGGTGTGATCCTGGAGGCCCCGGGATCGAGTCCCGCGTTGGGCTCCCTGCATGGAGCCTGCTTCTCCCTCTGCCTGTGTCTCTGCCTCTCTCTCCCTTTCTGTGTCTTTCATGAATAAATAAATAAAATGTTAAAAAATATATATATATAATTTAAAACGTGGAAGTTAATAGTACAGAAAATTGGGTATATAGCATGATTCCAATTTATACATAAAATAGGGGTGTAAAATTTGGAATGAATAAAACAAAATAAAAATGGTTGTCTTTGTGTGGTAAGAGATATCAGTAACTTTTCTTTCTTTATCCTTCTTTGTGTTTCTAAATTTTCTGGCATGTATATATTCCCTTTGATACCCGGAACAAAAGTTTATAAATTTTCCCCAATTACTTCATAATTCACATAATATTTTCCATTTTATGAGCATCCCCTTGAGATCCTTTGTAGAATTTGGCCATGACTAAGTACTTCCCAAATGATGTGGCCCCCCTCCGTACCAGAGTGACTCTTTTCACAGTGGTTTTTGTCAGCCTTGACATTTTTATTTCTTTTTACCTCATACATTTAATTTGTCTAAACACAACCTGAGAGTAGATCTAACATTTATATATTTAAATTTTAAAACTCTGGCTGCACTCTCCAAACTCAACAGAGAAACAAAGAATGCAATTAGATCATGGGCTAAGGCACAATGAAACATTTAAGCAAAGAGAGGTATACAGATGGCAAATTAGCACATGAACAGATGCTCAACAACATTAGCCACTAGGGAAATGCAAACTACTCCTGAGGACACACCACCACCAACCCCGAGAATGGCTAAAATGAAAAACACTGGCAATAACAAATGCTGGCAAGGATGGGGATAAACTGGATCCCTTATACGAGGCTGGTGGGAGTGTAACGTGGTATAATCACTGCAAAAAACGATTGTACTCCTAGGAACTTACCTAAGATCCCGCAGAAACCTGTGCATGCACGTTTATAACAACTTTACGTGTACTAACCCAAAAGTAGAAACAACCACGATGTCCTTGAATGGTCAAATGGTCAATCAAGTTGTGGTAATTCCCTGCCATAGAATACTGCTCAGCACTAAACCCGAAGGCCGGCGCTGCTCGTATGCATGACAACTTGGTGAACCTCCAAACTAATTATGCTCAATGAAAGACACCAACCCCAAAGGTTACGTTTGTAGATGATTCCATATCGGTGACATTCTTGAAGTGACAAAATTCTAGAAATGGAGAACAAATGAATGGTCGCTTAGGGTTGAGGAGGGAGTGAGGTGGGAGAGAAATGGATGCGGCCATAGAAAGGTAACGTGAGGCATTTTGGAGACGGAAATGCTCTTTATCTTAGATCTTGGACCAGTGTCAGTGTCCTGGTCATGATGGTGTGCAACAGTTCTGCAAGATGTTTCTCTAGGGGGAAACTAGGTGAAGGATACATGGATCTCTGTATTATTTTTTACAGTTGTATGTGAACCTAAAAATTATCTCAAAATTGGGGATCCCTGGGTGGCTCAGCAGTTTAGCACTTGCCTTTGGCCCAGGGTGTGATCCTGGAGTCCCAGGATCGAGTCCCACATCGGGCTCCCTGCATGGAGCCTGCTTCTCCCTCCTCCTGTGTCTCTGCCTCTCCCTCTTTGTCTCTCTCTCTCTGTCTCTCTCTCATGTCTATCATGAATAAATAAATCTTAAAAAAAAATTTAAAAAATAAAAATAAAAATTATCTCAAAATTAAAAAAATAATAATTAAAAAATGTAAGGCATAATTATAGACCTCCATATATACTACTTTAAAAAAAAATAAAAACGGGGGCACCTGGGTGCCTCAGTAGTTGAGTGTCTGCCTTTGGCTCAGGGTGTGACCCCGGGCTCCTGGGATCGAGTCCCTCATCGGGTCCCCGTAGGGAGTCTGCTTCTCCCTCTGCTTGTGTCTCCGCCTCTCTCCTTGTGTCTCTCATGAATAAATAAATAAAATCTTAAAAAATAAAAAAATAAAAGTACAAATAAATCAGATTAGGTGGTCACTATAAGTCAAAGAACAGAAACTATCTCGTGAAATCAGTTAACCCGTTATTCCTGCTGCTCCATAAACATGGGTTCAGTGTAAGGTCACATTATTTTAAGAGGGAGAGGGATTATTACAGGCTCCTTTCTACTGCTGTTTTCCATCCCTGCCATGTGTGATGCGGCAACGAGCCTTCTGTACTCGATCACCTTTAAATGAAAAACAAGAATAATGCCAACTTCTTAGCAAACTAAAGGGGAATCTGCACAACCGAGTAGCAGCTCATGAAGGGATCCCACACTTGGCCTACGGAGCCCGCGCCAGACCCAAGGGGGAAGAAGCTAGTTCGGAGCGTTCTGTGAAAGCGAAGATTCGTATTTGCACCAGGCAAGTAACCTTGAGGGAAGTGGTTCTCCCATAACTGGAAAGAGCTGCATGACACACGCCTTAGAAGAAGACATCTCTGACTCTAACACCCGTAACGGGGGAAGCATCCTCGAATTGTATCTGGTGACCAATGGGGGGCAACAAACCCTTCCCTTGGCTATTTCTTTAATGTCAACTCAGCACAGTCCTACCAGGAAGGACTATTCATCTTCAAGCTTCATGATTTAGAACCTAAGTACCTCGAGGCTCTGACAAGCACCATCGTCAGGAGACAACAACAGAGAAATAGATGTCATGAGATTTACAAACCAGATCCAGGACGTGATGATGAAACTGCAAGAATTATTTTTGCTGCTATTTTCACAGACAGCGTCGGAAGGTGTTAACTTTCTTATAAAGAATGTAAATCAGAAGTTGGAGAAGTTTCATGCAGTACCTCACTGTCAGAGGACCTGGCAAATACGCTGTTCCAGAAAAGATCTCCGTGTTCCCTCTCTCCTTGTGTTTTTTCTTCCCCCACTAACTATTGCCTTGCGCAGGAGCCATATAAATTTTTAATATCAAGGGGTTGTTCATCCTCAACACAGTGTTTTCCTTTATAAATTTAATGAAAAATAATCCTCCTAAAAAGGTTTTTGACCATATTTTTTTTAAGATTTTATTTATTCAGGAGAGAGAGAGGCAGAGACACAGGCAGAGGGAGAAGCAGCCTCCATATGGGGAGCCCCCACGTGGGACTGGATCCCAGGACCCCGGGGTCATGACCTGAGTCCAAGGCAGACGCTCAACCACTGAGCCCCCCATGTGCCCCTCGCCCATCTTGTAAATGGGGGGCTTTGGAGAACACGGTGGAGGTCTTAGGTGACCAGGTCCTCCTTCCTTCATGGTCACGCAGGAAGGGAGCAGAAGCCAGAAGGGCCTGATGGGCACAGATCTCGAGATCTCCGCTCTTTCACCCAGCACCCCTCTGTGGAGCTGCAGACCCACTCGCTGGCCCTGGAGGGAGCTCGACAATGCTCCCCTCCGGTTCTTTCTTCCACAGGAGAAATGCTGCATTGCATTCCTTGACCTCTTGACCGATATTTACTTATTGCTTCTTCAAACCCAGCTGAAATTTGGATGAAGTCTGCTGCACCCTCATCATCGCTCCATCGGAGGCAGCGTCGCAACCGTTTGTTCTTAATGGGTGGTAATGTTGGTCCCGGGAAATTAGCTTCTGCCACTGAGATTTTCAAACGGGGACCGGGGACCAGAGCCCGACCTACCGAGGCAGAGAGACAAGGTCAGTCAGGACCACAGTGCGGGGTTCGCTCAGGGCTGCCCCATCCTCTTCCTCCCCGCACAAGACTACATGACATAACAATAGTTACTGCTTAAAGTTTGCAAGTGATTTGGGGGGATTAATTAGAAGTTTGTCTGAGTCATTAGACTTTATAGATAATAAGCTCAGCGGTTGCATTCAGAATCAAAGGCTCAACCAGAAACACAGACTTGCAAGCAGAAGCCCGGAACAGCCTCGCTCTAGTTGATCACGCACTGGTAATTTACAAAGCAGGTGGAAACCTGTGAAAATCCTTGTGAAATTAGTGACAATTTTATCTAAGTCTAACATCGCAAGTAACTCTCTGAACAGATGCCAAACGAATTGGATAATTACTGTAGTCTGAACCTAGTCACTCCGTTTTATGGGCAGCTGCGTTTTCACAGATTGAAGAGATGCTGGTGGCAACACTAGTCAGTGAGTTAGTTGGAAAGACTAGAAAACACATTGTCCGTAAATCCAAGAATATAAGCATCTTCCCATGGGATCCATTTATTGCATGTTTAACTTTTTCTAGCCATACCTCTACTGTCACAATACATAAATTTTTGTGTATAAAACCACATTGTAAATATGCTGATGAGTTGACTTGTTTAAAGCAACCCGGAAGTGAGTTTTAGAAAACAAAGATATTTGGCAATGGGAGTAACTGTTAATAACGGTTACTTTTCGATAAACTTGTGTTTCTGTAATATATATTGATCATCTGACAACAGTTAAAATTAGATTTTTTTTTAAGATTTTTCCATTTATTTATGAGAGAGAGAGAGAGAGAGAGAGAGAGAGAGGCAGAGGGAGAAGCAGTTTCCATGCAGGGAGCCTGATGTGGGACTCGATTCCAGGTCTCCAGGGTCACGCCCTGGGCTGAAGGTGGCATTAAACCGCTGAGCCACCCGGGCTACCCAAAATTAGATATTTTAAAACAGAAAATTAGAGATTTTCGGATACAAAGGCCATGTAAGCCAGGCCCCTGCGTTCCAATTAGAGCAACTAGAACCATCCGTGTTGGCTCCTCAGGTAAGCTCATTGTAGTTAATACGTATCATTACATAAGAGCTGATAAGAGTCACTTGCACAAGATGTTCTCCAAACCAGTAATATTCCAGCAAGAATCATCATTTCACATCAGAGTTCAAGCGCTCTTATTTAAATGTCTCTTTCCTCCATTTACATTGGTGAACTAGATTAACCTTAAATTCAGTCCAATGGAAAAAAAAAAAAAAAACAGCCATAAAGAGGAGATAGGAGGAGATCTGACTACAGTATAAAACCACAAGCTCCTCCAGAGCCTTCAGGTAAAGATTGGGAACTGTATTCATGGACCATTGCTGCTATCACAAATCACAACAGATCTAGCATTAAAAAAAAAAAAAAAAAAAACATTGCCTGGGGTTAGGGAGGGATGGATAGGCACAGTGTTAGGGCAATAAAATGGTTTTATAATATAGTATAATGTCAAACACATGTCATTGCAACTACGTGCAAAGCCATATGCGTTTGTGTGGATACATGCAACGTACGACGTACAGCACCAGGGATCCTCACACACACCTTGGATGATGATGACGCGTTCATGTATGTTCATCAATCGCAACTAATGTACCCGTGTGGTGGGGATGTGGATAGTGGGGGAGACCGCATGTGTCGGGCAGGAGTAGGTGGGAAAGCTCTACATCTACGCCATTCTGTTTTGGGTAGACTTAAAACTTCTCAAAAAAAAGTGCTGAGTCAATATTCTTTGCTTATTTTCATTTGGGTGGCCATTGTTCATTGTACAGGCAATCACAAGGGGTCCACAGGACATCTTCAGAGCCTCCTGTTGCTTTGAGCAAGGGTAGTGCTCACAGAGGCCCCCCCCCCTCCCGTGCCTTGCTCCTGGCAGGTGTATCTATCTATATACATACTTTTCTTTTTTTTAAGACTCTTTTGTTATTCAGAGTTGTGGAGGCCTGAAACCCGAGTGCAGTCCGACCGGCTTCCTGGCTTGAGGGCTCACAAAGCCAAAGTCAAGGCAACAAGCTGGGTGGATTTATCTGGATGCTCTGGAGGAGAATCTGCTTCCAGGCTCAAACAGGTTATTTTGCAGAAATCAGTTTCCCGGAACTTCCCACTGAAGTCCTCGCTGCCTTCGTAGACGGAGGTTGTGCTCATGTTGCAGGAGCTCCTTGCATTCCGTGGCCTATGGTTTTCCCCATCCTAAAAGCCAGCAAGATATATAGAATCCTAGTCCTATTTCTTCTGGTCCGTCTTGTTTCGGATCAATCTTCGCCTCCCTCTCTGCCATCTTCTCTTCTTACAGGGCCCATGTGGTTTCACTGGGCCCACCCAGGTAATCCCAGAAAACGTCCCTGCCTTAGAGTCAACCAAATACTAATCTTGCGTTCATCTTCAGAGTCCCTTCAAGGCAGTACCCATACTAATTTTAGATTGAACCCCAAGAAGTTGAGAATGTTGGGGACATATCATTAGAATCTTGCCTCTCGTAGGATGTTAGAGGCACATTTACTGCACTGATTGAAAACTGGGAAAAGGAAAGCCAACTCCACAGTATTATTTATGGGAATAACCTTGAATCTCAAACTTTTTCTTTTCAATTTTGGACTTTTAGGAATTTTTTGCGTGGTTTTCGCCTTTGGTTTTTCACATCAGCTTTACTTTTAGCTTAAAGTAAATCTGAAATTTGAAAAAAAAAAATAGAGTGAAATGTGAAAATGCCACACATATTTCCACCGTTCAAAGATAGCAACATTGACAATCATTGTGCTTCTTTCCAATACGCCCCAGAAACAGTTATATGTGTATCCTTCACAGTTTCCTACGCTTGTGCATGATTGTAAGCACATTTATGTGGATTTCTGAATTGTAGAAAACTCTCTGTGGGAGAGTTTGGGAGGGGATTCAATAATAGGATCATCCACGCCCATCATAAGCAGTAGACAAAGTCATTAGATTTTTGTTGTTGTTTCAAATTTCATCCATGAACAGAGGAGACAACTACTCAAACTTTGTTTATAGATTTAGTCAAAAGGACAGTTGAAATAGATGTAGCTTGGTCAAGTGATGATTTCCCCAGATCTTGTAAGGTGGTTTGGTGATGCATGTGTTATGGAAAACACTCTTCAGCTTTTATCCCTGAACTTCCAAAGTCTTAAATCGTCATTTGGAGTTTCCATGGAAAACTGGAATATGATTCTAAGTAGCTTCTTTCTGTTTTTGTTGTTGTTGTTGTTGTTTGTTTCTTTTCTTTTCTTTTTTTTTTAGTTCATTTATTTAAGAGAGAGCAGGTGCATGTGAGCAGGGGGTGCCGGAGGAACAGAACCTTCAAGGGGACTCCGTGCTGAGCGCAGGGCCCAGTACCTCTGCGCGGGGCTTGATCTCAGGATACATGAGGCCATGACCTGAGCTGAAACCTAGAGTCAGAGACTTAATGGGTTGAACCATCCAGGCACCCCTGATTGTAAGCAACTTTTTGAAGAAGTAATTAAAGGCATTTTGCCTGAGCCATCAAACAGATGCAAATGTTGCCTTATTACCTTCCCACTTAAAATATATCTCAGCTGGATATAAAACTTACTGAATTACAAATTTTGTCAAAATTCTAAACTTTCTCTATTCAATTCGAAACTTAGTTTTAAGAGAGAAAACTCAATTCAGAATGACTTGTATTCTGGGGTTAAGCAGAATTTTGTACCTGAATGAATGCTAGAGTTTACTTATCTTTATCATTAAAATTGAAAACGTCTCAAGTATTTTCTGGATGTAGGTCTCTTTTTGTGTTCTTTTGCCCTTGTGCCAATATTATCTTTATCTGTATGCTGAATTCTGTAATGAGTCAGGAATAAATTGATTTTATATTACTGCTTCTATGATTATTTTGTTTTTATCTCCAGGAACACTTACAACTCTTTAATTCTTTACTATATGCTTCCTTACGTGGCACATTCTCCATTGTTATTTTAATCTTCTTTTCCCCTAAATATTCTGGCAAATGACCTTGGAGGAGCGACTCAGGTATTTTCTTCTACAGCGTTACCACAATTTAACAGTGTCAATTCTGCTATTGCCTTTTTAGTTTCCCCGCAAACATCTCTGTTACTGTCTTTTTTCAAAATTCCGTGGATTTTGTATCATAAAAGTCATTCTCTCTTATTTCCTTTTTTTAAAGATTTTATTTATTTATTCATAAGAGACACACAGAGAGAGGCAGAGACACAGGCAGAGGCAGAAGCAGGTTCCCTGCGGGAAGCCCGATGTGGGACTTGATCCCAGGACCCCAGGACCATAACCTGAGACGAAGGCAGACGCTCAACCACCAAGCCACCCAGGTGTCCCTCTCTCTTATTTCCTATTACAGATATCAAACAGGCATCAAATTTTATAATGTCCTTACAGCTCTTAGAGGAAATCATTTTCAGGGAGTTCAGAATATTCTCTCATCACTGTTCTCCAACATGAATCCATGGTCCCATGTTAGTTTGTATGATTCCCCTTAGGAGGGAAGAGCTGTATCTAAAAGTTACATGTGCCCACAGACGATGTATAAATACTCTTGATCTTGTTATCTGTGGACTTTAGTACGAGTCAACTATCTCTTTTAGATGGTTAACTGAAAAAAAAAAAAAGTGTGGCTCTAGATTTTAAAGCAAATTTACTTGGTTAAAAATACTTTTATTGAAGGCGACTCTGGCAGCCAGCCTCCAGGTTTGTGTTCCTCTGAGTAGGGAGGGCACTTGCACTACCATAATTTTTAATTGTGTCTCGGCGACAAAGTGCATCTTGACTGCTTTGACTATAATTACCGTTGTCTAATGAAAATTCACAAAGATGTAGCTTTGAACCTCCACTTTGTCACTTCCTAGTTTTATGGCTTCTCTAAAGTTCCCTACCTTGTTGAACCGGTTTCCTAAGCACTCCCCTCTTGGGATGGTGGTGTGAACCATGTGAGAAGACCCATGCGAGGCCCCTAACACGGAGCATATACCCCAAAGGTGAAAATGAGTGATTAGTTTAAGTAGTCTCACGCTTCCGGGCTGTCACGGGTTCACCTCAATTACCCTTCCTTCCCGTCTAGGTTTTCCCCTCAGCGTTGCAGATTCTGACCCAATATAAAAAGCAAATTCATACTGAGGGATGAAATGGAGAGGGGTTAAGGTCAGTACTCTGACTCAATAAGCGGTCTGCCACCGAGAGAGAGACACTCGATTGCTTTTTCTATTGATAGAGATCTTGAACGTCGGAGCCAAAAGGCAGATTGTGTCGGATCCCTAATTGCAGGCAGAGGCCATGTAAACTATCAGTTTCTTTCTCAGTCCCACTCCCGCAGCCTCTTACGTTAGAAAAACTCTCACAGTTTATTACAATACGTTGAAGTCATCTCCTGTGGTCAAGGTGGGTGTGTCTGTGCGAACACAGGCCTTCGTAAGTATAGTAGTCTACTATTCAGAACAAAATACCATTTAGAACAAAATGCTATGATTCAGGAAAAATTCCTCTCTTTAACTCAAAACTCTTGAGGTCTTATTGGCAAAACTCCCAGTGTGTTTCTTCCTGATGGTTGTTGCTTGATAAATTAGTCAAATTTATTTTGGAAATAGTAGGTCACTGCATTACTACTTAACGCCTCTGATGCGCTACAAGAGTCACCACTCTCAGAAGGGGTAGAGCATCTAAAACCTCTCATGTTGGTTTGACCGTGAAAAGCGTTCAGGAGGTGAATAACTGCAGTGGGCATTCCTGACGTGCCACCTAGGGACTCTCACGCCCTTTCCCTGACCCTGCACCGCATCCCCATTCTTTTACTGCTTCGATGCCTCATCTTAAAATGTCTTCTGATGATCTCCCTTGGGCACAGGGACTGCCTTGCCTGTTGAAATAACTGGAAATGCAAGAAAGTTTATACCTGCTTCCATTCCCATTCCTCTCTTGCCCACCCCTGACTCATGGCCAATGACCTACTCATGTGGGAAAACCAAAGTTCAGGTCCTTTTCTGGGAAAACCATCAGGTGTGCTCCCTGAGGATCAGACTGAGTGTAAGTTCACTGGAAGTAGCATCTTCACTTAGAGGTCCCCTGCACTGCCTTGTGTCCCTGTGCTCCCACTTCCAGTGGTTTCTCCTGGGATCACAACCCTAGTAAATCACTTGCACTGGAATCCTTGGCTCAGGATCTCGGCCTAGAGGGATATCTCCTAAGTAGAATATTTTGACCTATGACTTGAGAAACAAAGATGAGAAGTGCTGCTTTATTGCATTATGATTGCATTCAAAATATCTGAGAATGGGTTTTAGAATTTGGGCTTGGACAAGCAGCTCACATGATTTGATGCAATTTGATGTTTAAAATAACAAGAAATACAGAGAAGTGCTTGTTAAACATGTCCCCAGCAAAGAAGGTCTTTCACGGTTGTCAGCTGGTTCTGGCCCTATCACTGCATTCTTCCAACGCATCTCTATACTCTCTCCTGAAGACTTTTATCCACTACTTTCTCAATTATTTTAAGCAATCTCCTCAGGAAGTTTCACTACCTACTATAAAATTTATATTAACCTATTTGAATTTCAAATAATAGTCTATTAGAGCTGGGAGAGACCTTAACGACCATCTATTCTAACCTTGTCATTTCAGAGATGAGGAAACTTAAATTTAGAGAATAAAAGTTATGGCCCAAGGTCGCACAGAGCCATCCCATGTTTTCTGAATTTTAGTCAGATATTTAATTTTTCCACAAGGGTGCCTTTCTAATTTTACAGATAATGATTGCGCAGGAATGTATTATATTTCTGGAGTGTTCATTTTAGCTCTTTCTATTCACAGAAATATGATCATTGCTTTGAATGGAACTCTTATTTAACATTCTAAACTCAAAAAAAAAAAAACCCTTGGGATCCCTGGGTGGCGCAGCGGTTTGGCGCCTGCCTTTGGCCCAGGGCGCGATCCTGGAGACCCGGGATCGAATCCCACATCGGGCTCCCGGTGCATGGAGCCTGCTTCTCCCTCTGCCTGTGTCTCTGCCTCTCTCTCTCTCTCTGTGACTATCATAAATAAATAAAGATTAAAAAAAATGTTTAAAAAAAAAAAAAAAACCCAAAAACTGATTTTTCTGTTTATCCTGATCATGAATAAGGAGAAAATATTTCAAAGTCCATATATGCAGGCAAATGCAATGAAAAGCACTAAAACTTCCCATGATTCCACTTTAAAATTTTAGCTAAAAACCCTAATAAATTTGACCTCAAGATAGAGGGGAATCATTTTGGTGTTGTTGTTGTTGTTGTTGTTGTTGTTCAAAAACCACAGCAGTTGTTTAAACCCTGAGAAGGAACAAAGTTCAAAACTTCTGTATGCCTCAAGTTACAATAGAATCTTTGATCCAAGGAAGGATAATTTTGAGAGTGATAAAGGGTGTGATTAGTAATTATGTTGGATCTGTCCCAACAAACATATGTGGATGTGTAGTCACCTTCCCACGATGATGTCAGTAGACTCATATGACTCTTAACTTCCTCCAAGAAGAGTTCCTCATTCATCCCCACAGACCAGCTCTTTTTCCCTGGACCACCAAAAAGCCCTAGGGGCATTTCTCTCTATTTTGAATTTCTGGATTATTCTCTCTCATCTGTATATATAGGTGAGATGAGATGATAGATAGATGATAGATAGAGGATAGATGATAGATAAATGATAGATAGATGATAGATAGATAGATAGATAGATAGATAGATAGATAGATAAAAGAGAGAATTATATATATATGTAAATATATATATATTATATATATATATATGTAAATCTCTCCATCTTATACCTTCAGCAGTGGCTAGACTAGTGCATTTCTATTCAGCGGTGCTCCCAAAATGTTTCAGTTTGGTCACTTAAATGTCAATCATGTATACAGTATAGACTTGAACCTGAAAATAACACAAATACATCCATTCGAGCTAAGCTCAAAGTCTTGTTTTCTATATTTTGTTACCAAACACAGATCAAAGATGCAAAGAAGAGATAACCAGTGCTCACTGCGATGCACATATTAAGGATCTTCAAAAAGATTTGCTAAAAGGATTAAATATTTGTACATGTGCCTTAATTCTTTCTTACTGACATTTCAGATTTTATATTATATAAAGAATTCAGGGGCATTTATAGATGTCAGATCAAGTCAGATAATCCATTAGTTTTCTGTTATTCTTCTCTTTGCAA
Organism: Vulpes lagopus; assembly: GCF_018345385.1. Classification (NCBI taxonomy): domain Eukaryota; kingdom Metazoa; phylum Chordata; class Mammalia; order Carnivora; family Canidae; genus Vulpes; species Vulpes lagopus. The sequence goes on from NC_054824.1 coordinate 2,077,656, forward strand.
CCCAAGCTAATTCTCCTAATAGCTAATGATTCTTCTAATTACATTACAAGCTCTGTGACTATTGATCTCAAAGCAAATATTGGGGGGAAAAAAGAAATGAATACAATTAAAAGGAAAAGGTAATGCAAATTCTCCTCCTAAGATCTCCTTGCACGCAAAGTAATGCTTTTCAATACTAATAGTAATCAGCATCTCTGTCTTCTTTGTTCTATTATGACAAGAGTAATTAAAATATCAGTCTATAGTAATAAGATCGGTTTATGCAGTTATAGGTACCGAGGCATTAATATCACGACACCACTTTACATATTTCCTTCGTGGAGTTTGAGTGAGTGGCAAGTATTATTTTAGCCATGTCACCGACCAGTTTCTTTCCCACAGACTTCAAAACATTTTACAGGCTACCTGGTGACATTTCCTGCTGTTTTTGAATATCAGGAACTTCATTTGAGATTTTGGGGTCTGAAAGTACTTGTTCCATGTTACAGAAAATGTGACTATGACTCCAAGGTATAGAAAAACCATCAAAAAAAAAAAAAAAAAGAAAAAGAAAAAGAAAAGAAAAACCATCAAGCTCTTGGGTCAATTTTGTTAACTATCCTTGTTCCTGGGAACCCTGGGTGGCGCAGTGGTTTGGCGCCTGCCTTTGGCCCAGGGCGCGATCCCGGAGACCCGGGATCGAATCCCACATCGGGCTGCCGGTGCATGGAGCCTGCTTCTCCCTCTGCCTGTGTCTCTGCCTCTCTCTCTCTCTGTGTGACTATCATAAACAAATAAAAATTAAGAAAAAATAAACTGAGAGAATTTAAAAAAAAAAAAAAAACTATCCTTGTTCCTAATTAGGCTACACTGATAATTTATAAAGCTTGCCGGGAGACAATTTTACAAATATTTGCAATGAAAAAGGACATCAGGTATTTAATAAATACTGAGCAGATTTCATTGTAAGCATTTTTGTGTATTATCTCATTTTATTCTTAAAATAACTCTAGTAGGCAGATATTACAGTTTCTCTTACTGAGATGAGAAAACCCACCAAGGTTGAAAAGATTTGCTCACGGTCTACCAGTCCACCCAGGTGACAGATCTAGGATTGGAACGTAGGTGATCTGTAACTCCAATACGTTTGCAGAGGGCTATGAATTCTCAGGCACGTTGCAAAATCACTTTCATTTTAGTTCCTTACTTTTATCAGTATGGATTTTCTTATCAATTTACTCATGATGTGAGCCACGCATGTTACCATAGTTGGGATAGTTGCAAGCAAATAATCTTGGAAGTTGAAGCCCTTGCGATTTGGGACAAATCACTTAACGCCACTACCAGTTATTCTCATCTTTAGAATAGAATTAAAATACCTGTTTCTCCAAGTTGTGAGACGAAGTGATAAAGGACCTGGTATAGCACTTTATTCACTAGAGAATGTTCACATGTAAGAAATTCATTGTTGTCCAAAGACTGAATTGAATATTTACTGCCAAAAAAATAAAATAAAAAATAAAATAAATAAAATAAATAATAAAATAAAATAAATAAAATAATAAAATGAAATAATAAAATAAAATAAAATAAAATAATATAATATAATGAAATAATAAAATAGAATAAAATAATAAAATAGAATAAATATAAAATAGAATAAATATAAAATAAAATAAAATAAAATAAAATAAAATAAAATAAAATAAAATAAAATAAAATAAATAAAATAAAATATTTACTGCCAATTTTCAGCTAGGAAGTTTTGTTTTTACAAAGTAGCAATGAAGTGAGTGTTCAGCATATGTTAAATGTTGCTGCACAAGTCAAATTTCTAACTCCAAATCTGCACCTGAAATCCTAAATTCCTGAGAAGGGGAAGGTGTCAGAAATCCAAAATGAGGTATCAGAGCCACTTTTTGTCTAAATATTTTTTATATGCTGATTATGTATTTATTTAATAAGTCAGCCTTGCTAGCCTACCGCGGCTCACTAAGGATCATACCACTGGGTTGTAGCGCTCGGCCTCTGTCCACCGTGAACACGTGTAGGGCTAAGTAGTGATCACTTCTCACTTGGTTTTGTGAGAAATGAGACACTAGTAATTGAAAAATATCCATCCATGATCATTGATTTAAAACTTGGCAGAAAATAAACCATTTATACCCCCCACACACACACACACACAGACAACTTTTTCCCAGGTAGAACTTAGCATTTGCACTTGACCCAGCATCTACATGGGTGAGCCAGAAGAATGAGCTCAACAGAGGGCAGGGCTCAGAGGGGCAGCGGGGGTCTTCTCTCCTCCTTTTGCCTGGCGAACAGGCTCCCTCCTAACAGTGACAAGCTTGAGTACAGTGAGAAAGATCATGGCTGGTAGCCATAAACGCATATGAAGCACATCCCTGCTCTCCTGCGACCATCAGTACAGGGAACATACCATATATTTTTCTGAAGATTCTATTTATTTATTTGAGAGAGAGCACAAGCAGGGGCCAGGAGGTGGGGTGTGAGGCAGGGGGAGAAGCAGACCCTGCTGGGCTCCTGGGATCAGCCCTGAGCAGAAGGCAGGTGCTTAACCGCTGAGCCCCCGGCCCCCCAGGAATGTACCGTATTTCACACTATTGTTTAGTAACTTGTCTTTAGAAGTGCCCAACACCTTCCCTAGGGTCTTACAAAGCCCAAGGCACCCACATTGCAGGCTGATGCCCACCCCGACTTACTCTGTGCATCCCATTAGCACCCCTGCATGCACATTCAGAAACACTCCTTAACCATCAATGTATTTTAGGCATCTGTGTGGCTATTTGACAACGTGACTATAAATTGCTTCCGATTGCTTTTGACTCGGTAACGGGAAGCATTGTCAGGTACACTAGGAAAAAAAACAGACAAACAAACATGAGTATGTGGTTGGTGTTGAAAAGGAGCGGAATAGTCTCTCGGAAAATGTGCCACCTCGGGGGAGGGGAGGGTTATTTTGAGCTAAAGGCAATTGAGACGTGTGGCCCTGAGAAAATCTTTTAGCTCTCCCTTAAGGGATTTAGGTAGAGGGACTGTCCCAGAAAGAGAGCTGTGACCAGGGGTGAAGGACTTACCTGTGCGGCAGGGCACACATCTGATTGTGGAGCAGATACTCCTCACCTTCCTGTGACTTGCCCTCGCCCCTTCCAAGCCCAGGCCCACACCCACTCTTGGCTCAGGATGGCATACAAGCCCCGACTGCCTGACTGCCGTTGGCTGTCCTATTTAGGGCGTTCCCATAGGTAGAACACTGCATTCGGCTTTCTCCTGTTAACCTCTCTATGTCGATACAATCATTTAGACCAGAAGAATAATCTAGCAGAGTAGGAGAAAAGATTTTCCACTCTGGCCCTGTGCATTACATACCCCTTTGCTTGTATGCTGGCTTTTATGTTATGATCTTTTTCTCATTTCTATTTGCTGTGATCTCTGAGCCCAGGAAATGGATTCCTGGGAAGGGGCCTTTATCACCTGGGCCCTCCTGCCATGGGGCTTTCCGTGAGATTCAGCCAATGAGAAGTTTCAGGAAGAGCAGGGGGCAGATAGGGAGAGCTCAGAGCTTTCACTGCACCTTATCCCACCCTCAGATCTCCCTGGGGCACCTGCCTGGTGCGTGGCTACAGTCTGTGTCCATTGAAGCCACAAATCCTATTGAGCTGCTATCTGGTCTCGCTTCCGGAGGTCGGTTCTCACCTCTGCTGGCTTCACAACAGTGGTGTCCCTGTTGTTCCTCTCCTGAGTTTACTGCTTAGTAAATCATCCCTTCATTGAAGTCCCTTGGGCTAATCCCTTTGAATGAGTCAACTATTTGTTGTTGGAACCCTAATACAGCTTAGTATCATATTATTATTATTATTATTATTATTATTACTAGTTAAACGAAATATTTTTAGGGAAAAAAAATTCTTGTGTGTCCCTACTGTCACTTAAATATATTTAAGTATTAAATGAGGTATAAATAATTTAAAAAAAACAAAAGTCTTCACAAATTTAACACAATTTAAGCTACCAACCAATTAAAGCATTGAATTAACATTTTGATTTGGCAAATGTTTCTCCTGAAATTTCATAGCTATTTCAATAAAATAAAATTCCACGAATACACAAATGACACTTCGTGGTCCTTTCTTTCTTTTCTTTTTTCTTTTTTTCTTTTTTTTTTTTTTACAATTTTATGTAAAAACATGACCGTCTTTGCAGGACAATAGATGAAAACCCCTGAGTTACAATCCTTCCCCTTATCTATCCTCCCCAGGATGCGATCGATCCACCTATTGTCCATCTTTAATACGACAATGACATTGCAAATTACCATGGTCTAGACACTGGATTATCAAGTCAACCTAATACTTCTTCTTCTAATTTGCCCAACCCCAATCTACCCTCCACTCTAAATCCCATGTCATCGTTGTAGTATGCAAACCCGCTCGTGCAAATCCTCTAATGAACATTTACAGTCCTTTTGATAAAGCCAACACCCTTTGCACAGTCTGTAAGACCTCTTGTAGTCTGGCCTGCGTTTGGACTCTACTGGCACCAGCCACCTGGCCCAGGTTGAGCCATCCACCACCTGGCATCCCTGGATTACTAAATCCTTTGTTGTTGGGGCCTACACACGTGAAGCTTTCTAGCTAACACATGCTTTGCTTTCCTTTCCAAGCTCTTGCCTGGCGTATTTCTCCAATCTACCATCATTAGATCCTCTTCCTCTAAGATTCCTTCTCTTAATCTTACTTGTATCTGGTTTAAATGACCCATTCTTTCCTCTCATAATGTCGCAGTTGTCAGTTCACGTGTCTGTACGCCTCTCAGATTCTGTCTAGACAGAAAATAAGACCATCGTGTTCACAGGTTCATTTCCAATATTTGGCAACATACAAATATTAATAATAGTTGTTAAATAAATTAGTAAATATATAATAAATACAACCTAGCACCCATTATCTCATTCCTTAAGGTTATTTGGGATTTCTCCATTTTATTTCAAAACATAAATCAAATCATAGACTATAAAAATTCTGTACCCATTTCAAAGATTTTAGTAGTTGTATCCTCAAATACCATATTGGGGAGAAAACACTTTGATTATTTTCTTCTCTTAACATTTCATATTATGATAGAGTGTAAAAAAAGAAAAAAGACTGAATATTGATAAAACCAACAAGTAAATTTAAATAAATATTCTATCTATTACCTTTAAAAGATACATGTTGGCTTTTTAAAATTTTACTAACTAGTAAGAACCACTTTATTGCTGTTTTATATTCAGTGTGAATCTACACATAAGACCAAATAAAATTAATTTAATTTAGATTCTTTACCAAAAATTCACAACAGTGACTAAAATAACGCTAGCCACATTTTCAGCAAAAAGTCAGGGTCACTGTGAAAAATTTATACTGGATTATTAGATCCTATTCAAAAATGTAACATCTATAAATAAGTGCTTCAAATCTTTTAGGATTATATTTTAATAAGATATCTCTAATATGATGCCAATTTAAATTATAAAACATTATGTATACTATACCTATATTTTTGTTAAGTAATAGAAAAGTTCCTTGAAAGTATTCTAGAAAGAGCAAAAAAAAAAAAAAAAGTTTTAGCAGATGTATCTTTATGTGGCAAGATAGCAAATATTTAAAGCTATCTGTAAATTTTAATTTTCCAAAATAATTATCATTATGTATTGAATGAAATCTTAAACTATTTCAAGTAAAAAATAATCTGTTGATAGGATGTCCCTGCAAGTTCATATAATTCTATGAATTAAATAAGTATTTAAATAATGAATAGTTGGAAAGAGCAAACAATATCATTAGCATTTTTTTTAAATCAGCTTTGTTCTCGCAAGTGTAAAAATGATAAGATGTTATGCCACAAGCAGTGTGTTTGTTCTTTTTCTTTTGTATAGCTCCATAAGAGGTAAATCCACTGTCATCTTGAACACTAATTTAGGCCGTTTAAACCATCCTGATCCGATGATTTGTGTGAATAGATTATTATTAATGTCTTAGAGATGTTTTAAATTTTCTGATTGGTAAGCATAGTACTCTTCCTGTACATAAAATGGCTGTGTGTGTTCTCATTTCTTTGAAAGTGTATATGGGGAAAAAGTATTGTCATCTCTAAAATAAATCTATTCTTACTTCTTTTTACATAGGCTTCTACATACCTTTGGGAATGACTACTGTGAAAGAAAATTTATTATTGTTGTTATCATTATCATTGATTATTAATTAAAGCCATAAATTTGCAGAGCTTTCATGCTCTTATCATTGATCTTTCACAGTAAATTATGTCTATGAAGCAATATTTTATGTAACTATATCTAACATGTAGTTATGATGACATATGGGTTTGCCAACTTCTTTTAGTCTATAATTATGGTAAGTACATAAAAATACAAATTTGATTTCCTTATGAAATTGATTTGTACATAATTTCTAAATTGGTACTAACTTGAAATACCTGAATAAAGCAGTGTGGACTTAAAATGAAATGGTTAGTGTTGATAATAATGATCTATTTCACTGACAATTTCAATATTTATATCATAGTAAGCATTCAATAGTTGCTAAAATCAAGGCCTCAGACTATACCAATTATAAGAAAGAAAGAAAGAGAAAGAAAGAAAGAGAAAGAAAGAAAGAAAAGGAAAGGAAAAGAAAAGAAAGAAAAAAAGAAAAAAGAAAAGTAGAAAAGAAAGAAAAGAAAAGAAAGAAAAGAAGAAAAGAAAAAAGGAAAAGAAAAGAAAAGAAGAAAAGAAAAGAAAAAAAAGAAAAGAAAAAAAGAAAAGAAAAGAAAAGAAAAGAAAAAAAAGAAAAGAAAAGAAAAGAAAAGAAAAGAAAAGAGATGGCCTATCAAGGATAGGTAGGAGGGAACAAAGTGGACTAGTAACGCTTCAGACTCTGACACACGAGGGGCCTCACCACATCCCTGGGCCTGAATGTTTAAGCCGATTCGTGTATCAGGTGCATCCGCTGCTCTCGTGGAATTTCCTGACTCCTGCTCTTATACGGGTAAATGTGGGAAGCACGTGGGTCTTCCCATGCTGATCTTCCACCTCCAGTTCTATTCCAGGTTACTGCCTTGACTTTAACATAGTACAGGCAGTATTAAAAATAAACTTGGAAATGTGAAAAGGTTATATTGGTAATGTATTAATTAAGGGATAGATCCATTATTTGATTATCTCTGGCCCTTGGACATGTGAGTATGCGTGGCCAGTCCCCGACTCCGCCTTTGGCCTTCGTGGAGTGCGTGGCGGCAGGCGGCACTTGGGGCTCTGGTGGGTTGCTCCGGGTGGTAAAGAAACTGATCTGAAATCTAAGGGTCGCTGAGATTAAAGATTTGGAATCTCCATGTCGTCCCCCTGTCTGCTCCACACAAGTCTTAGTTTTTTTTAGAATCAGCTCATAGTGGTTACCAGAGGGGCCCGTGTTCCAAACTGGCACAAACTGCACACCAGTCGGAGCATTTGTTAATATCTTTATGATAAACACATTTAAATTCTATGTTTGGTTGACCAAGATACAGAATATCATCAGAAAAACCCAGCACCTTCCAGGGAGCTGTGGCTTTGACTCATGAACTTGGCTCATTACCTTCTTGTAACCATAGAAAACCCGCTGCTGGATTCCACATATGGGAAAGCCTATAGGTTTGATTTTTTTCTCAACCATTTTACTCACTTGTTTCCTCCTCTTTGATCCAAGTTCAATGCGATACATTTACTTTTCCCTTCAAGACCTTTGCGCTAAAATGAAAATAGGGTACTCTGAAAATGCTGAGAAATGGATTATTCATGATTGTGTCTGACATGGTGAAAGGAAACGAGTTCACCGGGCAAAGCTCTGACACACACGGGTCCTCGGGCAGCCCAGTTTGTCTGTACGAAGTTGGAGACGTGAAGAAACAATGTGGTAATAGAATATATTTCCAAAGTCAAGAGCGATTCCCTACGCAGATCTGCAGCTGTGGAGAAAATTGTTCCAAAGGGAAAACAAACACATATTTCATAGAGTGTAATATGAGGCTAAAGACAAAGACTAAAAGAAATGAATTAACTATTTGACGCTCTCGACAGCAGTGTTCATGCGGATAAGTCAAATGGGCCTTAATGCTTCACTTCACCCAGACAATTCCATGGAAGGATCAAAAGGGCCCATCCTCAAGCTTCTAGGTCTTAAATATGTATGGATTAGAAAATGGCCAGAGGGAGGCTGGGCGTCCAGGGGTCTACTGGAATGTGAGTGGACACTGGTTACAGGACCTACTCACTGCACCACCACCCCGTTCACTACCGACCGCTGCAAAAATAACAGGGAACATGCCACCACGTCTTGCAACCCGCTGGACCTAACTTGGAACCTCATCCAGGATTTTGCCATTTGGACTGGGGGCCCTGTGGTCAGTGATACCAGCTCCGTCTACTTCTCTGTGCTTGGGGGACAGAGCGAGCTGGACGGCAGAGGGAAGATGCAGAAGCAGATGGGGGTGGATGTGGATTAGGTAACAGTGCCCAGGTCCTCGATCGTTCGCCAGCGTCAGCGTCTCATCATCAGCAATCGTACCAGTGGCCCAACCATGCTCCTGTAATGGAGAAAATAGATCTTCCTACCTTGTGACGTGAGTGATGCCTGAGACAAAGTCACTTCAGCAAAGACAATTTTTTTATGTGTTTAATAACTTCTAGTCTTGTTCGTACTACCACACCAGCATCAGGGGGTATTATGGTAGATTTTCACATTTATTAGTGTATTACATAGAGTTTTCCAGAGAAACACAAGCAATATGATAAATATGTGTATAAATACATAGTCTTATTCGATATATACAGAGTGAGAGGGGGTTTGAGGGGTTGCCCTGTTGGCTGGTGCACCTGTGGAGGCGGAGAATCCACACAATCTGCCATCTGCCAGCGGAGAACAAGGAAAGTCCATGGTGTAATTTGGTCTGAGTCCAAAGGCCCAAGATTTGGGGCCGTGGATGGTGTAAATCCCAGTCTGAGTCCAAATGCTTAAGAATCAGAAGCAGCGTTGTCTGAGGGCCTGAGAAAATGCATGTCTCAGCTCAGGGAAAAGGGGCTTTCCCCTTCCTCTATTTTTTTGTTTTATTCAAACCCTCAACCGACTGGATAATGCTCTTCCACTCCGGTAGAGTGATCCTCTCTACTCTACTGTCTACCAAGTCACATGCTGACGTCTTCCGGAAACCTGTTTTACCAGCTCTCGGGCTTCCTTTAGCCTGGCCACGTGGACACAGGAAACTAACCATCGCAATCAGTCTTCCAATTTCAGGTCGTCAGCCTTCTTGGAAAGAGACTTGCTGAAGAATATCAGATGCTCCGATGTCAACTGACTTGTGCTCAGCACAGTTCTAGGAAATCCTGGTTTGGGAAAATGAAATCATAAGTGAGATACACTTTTTCCTTTTTTTTTTTTATAAACACTTTTCTGAATTTCCGAAAAAATAAGAGTATTCACAAATTATCAGAGATGAACACAAAGAAAGTTATCACAGTCCCTGGACTCCAAATTAAAAAAAAAAAAAGACTTTATTCAACTAGTATCAGCCTTATTAAAAAAGAAAAAGGCTGACTTTAGTCAACCAAACTGGAGACCTTAAAGGGTTAGGATCTTTAGTAAATAACTGAAGAAATATATCATTGTATTTAATGCACTATATGATAGAAGACATCTATAACCCTAAGCTGCTAGAGAGGAAGAACACCAGCACCAGCGTGAGATTTATAACCGAAGTAGGATAAATAATGATCCCCCAAGACACATAGTTTCTAATTCCCGGAAACCGAGGTTAATTGTCATTCGGGAACTTTGTGATTGTGATTAAATTAAGGATTCGGGACTCAGAGATTGTCCTGGATTGTCCGGGCTGGACCTCAACACAGTTGCTTGCATACTTAGAGCAGAGGAAGATCTGAACCTGACAAGAGCTGGAGGGGAAGCAAGGGCCCAGGAAGCACAGCCGGGAACTACGCAGCCCCAAGCCAAGGAAGGCCAACAGCTGCAGGAAGCTGAAAGAGGCAAAGACCCGGATTGTCCCCCCAGAGCAGAGCCCGGGAGAAGGGACAGCCCTGCCGATGCCCCAGTTTCAGCCTAGCAAAGCTGATCTGGGACGGTGGCCTCCAGAACTGTGCAATGAGTGTCTGTTGTTCTGAGCCACCTGATTTATGGTCACTGAAACCACAATCCTAGGAAATTGATACGATCGCTGGGTCACACATGACCAATAATTCTCTTTCAGTGATCGAAGTCCTACTCCAGAACTCTGGCGTAGTGGGCGCTCTGCTCTGCTCAGGGCTACAGGGTCATGCCAAACCTGAAGCGCCCCTCTCCTGCCACAGCACAGGGCCCAGGAGGGACGGGCAATGAGGCTAGAGCAGAAGCTGTGCTTCTTCATGCAAAACATGAACTGCACCATTTAAGAGCAAGGAGGGCTTAAAGCTCTGCAATTTTCCACCAGGTCACTGCTTACGCCCTTGTACCGGGCTGGAGCGCCTGGCCGGCCTGCTCCGTAGTATTATCACTGAGGGTATTTGTCAGTTGCCTGCTTTGCCAACAGCTTTTTATATGTATTATGTTCCGCTTCTACTACAGACCTTCAACCTAGATACTATTATTCTTATTTTACAGGAAAAGAGAAAGTGGTTCTATTTGTTGGACTTTGCTGCCATCATAAAATGACACAGAGCACAAGCAGAAAACGGAATGTAAACGTAAGACTTGGAAAGATCTTTCATAAAGCGGTTATCGTTATTAAAATTAGAATTTCCGAAAAAATGTTGTTCTGCTTTCATCAAAAAATCCAGGGATGCCTTAAGTGGCTCAGTCAGGTAAGTGTCCAACTGATGATTTTGACTCAGGTCATGATCTCAGAGTCTTGAGATCAAGCCCTAACAGGCGTCAGACTCCACGCTCAGTGGAGAATCTACCTGAGATTGTCTCCCTCTGCCCCTGCTCCCCACCCCATGCTCTCTCTCTCTCTCTCTAAAACAAGTAAATAAGTCTTTAAGGAAATACAGATACGCTCTTAAGATTTTGATAGATTCAGTCATCAAAGTTGTGAATCCAACATTAAGTTCCAGAATAGCCAAAGATACTTGTGTTGATTCTGTAAGAAAATAGCTTTGTGGTGATAAATTGTGATTGGTTAATTTCAGGATAATTATTAAATAACTATTCTGGTAATAAGCAAATATAGGCTAGAAATTAAATTCAGTTAATCACAAGTCGTCAGAATAATATGCTGAACTATTTCAGCTTAATATACTAAGTTATTTCAGCTAAGGTCAGGCAGTGGTCTGAAGGGTTTTTTCTTCTGTTAATATAATTTCCAAGGAACAAAAGATTATTTGTTGGATTATTTGTTGGATGTTATTAAATGTGGATAATAATGTGGTACATTTTACATGCTGCATGCCTTCAAGAATAGAGCAAATGGATACCAGATCTTACTGGATTATTTGGAAAAATATGCACATTATAGCCTTGTGTGCAAAGTGGGAGGGATATTTATAAAAACAGGTATGAGTTTTGATGGTTGGAACAATGCTATGAGGTTAAGGACAACAATTTCTTTAAAAAAATCAAATAGTTAGCAAGGAAATTCCTCATCAGCTTATGGAGATGATTAAGTGAAAGTGCTCTAGAATAATGCAGGCAGCATGCCAAGAGCTTAAGAATTATTAGAGAGTATTAGATTATGTAAAATTGTAATTTAATGTTCTTTGAAAGAAAAAATATTACCCGATATTAGTAACCAACATATGAATCATCCAGTGTAATTTCAGACAATGCTTAGTGTGGTTTAGATTGTTCTCTAACAGACCATCTGGCTTGTCCTCAAGCACCATGAGTTGTTTTTGTTCTTTAAGACTGTATTTATTTATTTATTCATGAGAGATGTGGTGCAAGGGGGCTGCAGAGACACAAGCAGAAGGAGAAGCAGCCCGATGTGGGACTCGATCCCGGGTCCCCAGGATCAGGCCCTGGGCCGAAGGCAATGCTAAACCACTAAGCCAACCGGGGCTGCCCAACACCATGAGTTTTAAATTAGTTGAATGAAGTCTAAAACCTAGCTGCACCTTGTACCAGCTGGGTAATCTTGGGTGATTTTTTAAACTTTCCCCATCATCAATGTGACCGTCCTACCATATTGAGGGCGGTCTCTATTACACAGCAACACCGAGGGGATTAAGTAACAAGGAATGGTACAGTGCCCGTGGAGTACCCCCTAGGAGTTCAATAAGGGACAGCTATTAATAAATAATAATTAATAATGGCAAAACGTCTCATCTTGAGTAGAAATGTCATATACTTATTTAGTAAATGATAAGAGTATCTTTAAAACTAAGTAGGGGACAATTTTCAGCCAGCAAAGACTGTGAGTTATGCACTGTACTTTATCATTTCCCACAGCAGAGGCCACCGCGGGAGGTCCCCAGGAGGTTTCGACAAACACTTGTGAAAATGCCTTTTACCCAAGAGTAGGATCTGGCAAGTGGGCACAGCACTTCCTGACCTCCCCACCGAATCTCAGGGTTGCCAGGGACCGTACAGGTGACGTCTCCTACTCTTCAATCTCAACCAGTGCAGAAAATCAACCTGCCGTATTTCTGACTTAACAATTAGCAACGTTCTGGTTGAATGTTTTCATAATTATGGTCTACTACTATGGTCTGTTCCTTTTTAAAAGAGATGGCTCTATTTTTGAAAGATTGTTGATATATTTGACAAACATCTGATTCCTTAGAACTACTTCCCTTTGGCCACAACATACCACTTTGTGCATATTCCTGTGATGGGAGTTACCACATTGCATCATGCGTTTCCTTTTAACATGGCCTTTCTTGCTACTATACTATGAACAATTTTAAGGGAAGAACCGCGTCACAGCTCCAGTTTTGTTCCCAAACCATGTGAAGTACCTGACATACAATAGATACTTAATGATTTTATTGAATTACTGAACATAACATTCTTCATTTTGAAGCCACATAAAACAGTTAACTCCTTGTTCTGCATGACAGATATCAAATTATCGTATATTACTCTCAGTGTTTCTCTTTCAAAATAGCATTTTCAGTTGCTTCTAATGTATGATTCCGACATCTATCTCGACTGGTATTCCTGCTGTAGCTCTTTTTTATTATTCAGACTTCATTTTGAGTGACACCAAAAAATTTTAATAAAAGTGGATCAAGGAATATTTATTGAATGAATTGAAAATGGCCACGTTGGTTCCATGAGCCTTTAATATAGCTGTTTTATTTTCAAGAAATGCAAGCTTATTGACATTTTGTCTTGTTTATGATATTAACAACACGGTGATGCTTTGGGAAAATAATGAAATTTTTCTTGAAACAAACAGACAAACAAAAACCCTCAGCGTTTGTTTCTCTATTAGCATACATTATCTAAATAACTTTATGGAAGCAAAGAAAAAATTCTGAGTGAATACCTACTGTTCAATTTTGGTTTGTTTTCCTCTCTTGTTACTAATTCCATTAATAACATAAAAAGTTGGTATAATAACAATAGTGCCTGACAGACTGCAAGTATGATTAAATGAATTAATATTTATAAATAGGACGTGGCACATTATAAATACTATATACAAACTAATAAACAATAAAATCAACAAAATACTCAGGCATAGCACACCTACAAAAGCGTGCCATGTACATAAAGTTGAACTCTTTCCACTTTTCAAGTAACTGGATAAAATCGTTTTTAATTTACAAACTCATCTATTTAATATATACCTACTAAGAGATACTTTCCCTTCAAATCCATTTACTTATTTTTCCATGAGCTTGTTTTAACATCGATATAATAGTAATAAAGACATAAAATATTTTTTATTCCAAAATATGCTTCTAGAATAGAATAGTTTCTTATAAAAGAGAATACCGATTACAATATGAGCATTAATATAGTACAAAAATCCTTCACAAAGTATTAATAAACATGATTCATAAGTGTGCAAAAAATTATACATGAATGTGTATATGCATATAAGACAGGTATCCGTTTTGGTGGTTGGCTGGCTTCCCACACATCTTAGGCGATAATCTACATTTCTTATCATTTCAATTAATACAACCCTTTATGGCTACCTAATCAACTGTTCTTTATGGACATTCTTAAATTCTTAAAATTGCCTAGGAAACATATTTGTAAACAGGCCTATTTGATTAATAAAAGTATAGCAATTATAATTCTTGCCTAGTTATCTATTGGGTTAAAAATTAAGTAGCCGTTTGAACAATTGTGCTCTAATTTATATTTTTCCTCAGGACGCCTTATTTTTGGACATTCTGCTAACTTGCATTCCATTTAAAACTCTAAAAACGGGTCTAGAAATTTTGCACTATAAGAGATATTTTAAAAGCAATATACATATTGCTAAATTAGGATAGGAACATTTGAGAATAGAAGGTAATCTCGATGCCACGACTGCTATGAATTACACGGCATAAAAATCAGGAGGCACCTGGGAGAAATAAAGACAAGTATCATTAATTGACACAGTTACAGTAAAGAAGTTAACCTCGATTCTCCATTGTAATATAATCGTCCATAACATTTTGAGGTAGAACCTTCACACTATACATCGCATTTGTTAATTTTTTTCTTTTTATTTTAAGAATATTTTAGTAGTTCAAAAAAATACCATTTTCACTTAACATTGATAAAGCATTAAAACAATTCACTGTGATTTTCCTGATTGCTCCTAATCAAATACTAAATTCTCTTATAATTTTACAAAAGCGAAAACAGAAAAATTTCAACTTTCACTTTCCAAATATTCTCTCTCAGTTTCTCTCTACTCCATCACACCTCTCCAAATAACTCTTAGAGGGGGAAAAATTAAGAAAAGAAAACCTACGTGGGGTTTATTGTTCACTTAGAATTTAGATGCCTTGCAAAATACTGGATTTCTTTGTTCGGATACTATTTCACTGGCAACGGTTTATCTATCAAACACACTTACAAGCAAGACAATGCATTTTAGCTCTTTCTGCTCCAGAACTGACCTCATATTCATCTATTGAAACCATACCCTCACCCCCAAGCCATCTGTCTAACATTAATAAGCATTCATATCTAACTCAGTCTTCAAAATGTCTTCACGCCCTGCCCCAATTGTGTTTTAAAAGCTTAGGCTTTATGTTTTGGATTCTCAGACTGTATTTAAGGTAAAGAAGGGTATTTAAAAGCGTCCTGTCAGCTTGTCTGGTCTTACTTCTGATTTGCCTTAAAATTGCTGTAATCGAAAGGGAAACTGTTAGATGAACCATGACCCTCCCATCTTTTTTGCAATTTATGAGAGAGAGATGAAAATGGTGTAAAAAATTACTTCCATCCTGGGAAGTAGAAAACACTTAACCTAACCTCTGACCAGATAAGAGACTTTGTTTGTATACTGAAAACTGTTATCCTGCATATTTCTGAAAAACCTAATAATCTAATCATTCCTCCGCAGCGCTCTCCTTACTCTACTGTTCACATATCATTGGATAGGATTGCTTTTGGAAAAGAATGCAAACCACAAATTTACAGGGAAAAATAACCATATTCATAACCCTGTATCTCCTTCTAGTCACTTATTCTGTCCAAAAAAAGGTTGGCTTTACCTTTCTGTGTGTGTGTGTGTGTGTGTGTGTGTGTGTGTGTGTGTGTGTGTGATAATAGCAAAATACACAAAATACATAGATTAGTTACCAAAGAAACTATGACTCCAAAGATGGATTCCGTGTATTTTTAGAAGGGAAGAAAGGACAGCAAACAAAAATGAGCTACAATCGCAAACTCTGATTATGTAGAAAGGCAGAAAATAAGGATGAGAAGGGAGAGGAAAGGAAAAGGAGGATGGGAGAGCAGGAAGTCGAGAAGGGAACATACACACTCAGAGGAAAGTCAAGGCCTGGTGTGCCTCCTTCTCTGCGCTCAGCAGGAGCCTGGCCTCAATCCCAAGTCAGCAACTCCGCGTCTTCAGTCTCACCAGGGCTAACGTAGGAAGTTCAAACAAAACAAGAAATATTAACTCAACCATGTCCTGTGGTTCCCCAGCTGGGTGACCAGCCCGCAGTAGGGGCTTGGTAATTAGTTCTTTTGATTCGTTTAAACTACTAATTTCCTTAACTGTTCCTTCGGTGTAGACTAGACTTTCTTTGGGGACGTACTCTCTGAAGTCCTCCCCTAACCCGCACAGAAAGCCACCGTGAAGTGTGCTTAATACTTAGCAAAGACTCAGCTGAATGAAACAATATACAGAGGGTGTTTTCAAGGCATCGCAGATAACCCCCCATCCCTACTGCTTGGCACTGATTCGATACCACTGCTGGATTTTTACTGCTTCTGCTTATTCAACATATAATAGCAGCGTAATATCAAGCACTAAGGAAGGTTGTAAGAAACATCCATGGGTAACTCAGCGTACAAAGAAATGCTGCTGAGGAAGCACTTTTAATATATTAATACAAATTCCTTATCACGACCCGTGGGAAAAGCGTTCTCCAGTATCAGGACCTGGAATAGTTGTACTTTTCCTAGGTAATAATTTTCATCCTTTGGATTCTGAGAATTATGTAACTTTTTATGTTTTTCAATTTATTTTGGATACTACAGACGCTAAACCAAATTGGTATCTTACAAATAGCAAATGCAAAAGACATAATGGCACATACTTTGGGTAATAATCTCAGTACTGGCTTCAGTAATTCAATATTGAGCTAATTTTCGTGGTTGCCAAGCCTATTATACAGCTTAGTTGAACATAAATTGGAGGAAATAAAGGCATTGATTAGAGAAAGCAGAAAGGGAAAGTGAGAACGAGGTATTTTGGCTGAATGATTCTGGTCTGATCACGTTCTCAGCTTTTTTTTCCCCTTTTTTTTTTTTTAGATTTATTTATTTATTTATTTGAGACAGAGAGAGTGCAGATGCAAGAGGAGAGAGGAGCAGGAGGAGACAATCCTCAAACAGACTCTGCACTGATCACGGAGCCTGCTGCAGGGCTCGATCTCAGGACCTCGAGATCATGATCTGAGCCAAAATCAAGAGTCAGCCACTTAACTGGCTAACCCTCCCAGGCAGCCCATATTCTCAGCTTTTAAAACTAATCTTTATTCTGAGCCTTTTTCAGCTGGTTTTAGAGAATTAAAATATGCTTTTGTATCAGTTAGAAATGTTTAGGGCTGAAAGTAACACAAAAATTTATATAAACATGGAGTTTCAGAAAAATAAGCAGTTTATTTTTTTATGCAATATCAAGTCCAGGGTTACCTGGTATAACTATTTCAGGAAGTCCTAACGTTGCAGAATCATTTGTCTTCCTGATTGGCAATTTTCATGTGGTCTCAGAATGACTATCTGATTTCAGGTATGAAGTCTATTTTTTAGACAAAAGAAAAAAACGAAGATAAAAAAGATGCCTTCTATAGGGGCTTCTTTCTGTATCTCATTGACCAAAACTGGGCCATTAAGCCACTCATAGATGCAAAAGAAGCTGGGAAATAAGGTATTTTGAATGTGTATCTTCATGAAGGTAAAGGAGAAGAGGATTAGAGTGGGTGTTGAATGTACGAAAAAAGAAAGAAAGCACATGTTATATTTTACTATTATAGTATTATAAGACACTTATTATTTGGGTGATTCCCAACAGTAACATTTTTAAGTCTGATCTTTTTTCCTACCTGCAAAAGGATAGTAATGTCTAATTTGAATAATTCTTGTGACTATTACATGAAATGTAATATTTGAAGGTGCCTGGCCTATAACATAACCTCAATAAATGTTAGTTTCTTTCTAGATAAGTATTCAAACAGGGACCGAGACTATTCATTTAAAAATAAAATAAGCGGAAATCAAAGACGGAGATAAACCATGAGACTGAACTATAGGAAACAAACCGATGGTTGCTGGAGGGGAGATGGATGGGGGAGTGGGGTAGCTGGGTGATGTGATGAGCACTGGGTGTTGTATGCAACAGATGAATACTTGATTGAACTCTCTCTGTCTGAAACTCATGAAACACTGCATGTCAAATAATTGAATTTAAATGAAATTAACTTAAAAGTAAAACAAAATAGTCCATTTAAAAGAACAATTTCTAAAGCAAAGAAATCTGGGGGAAAAAGTGTGGTTCAAAATACAGGCAATATCCTATGCCATGTACAAAACCAGGTACTTTACACATGTCATGATTGTCTATAATTTCAGAATTTAATATACTGTAGTGTGCTTTTCTGGAGAGTATGACTAATGCATAATAAACTAAAATATGCTTACATCATAAGACTTTAAACATCAAGAAAAACACAAATTCGTATTTGTGGATTCTCTGTTTACATTTAGGGAGTTGGATATAACAATGACACAATATCCCTTTTTCCCATCATTATAGCTTCATTTCGGCTGTAGAGAGCTGTGCCGTGTCCCTCTGGGAAGAGGAGAAATTCTAAATAGCACATCATGACACAGTGTTTCAGAAAAGAAAAATCGGTTCCTGAAAATATATCATGAAATCAATATATTTCCACAAGCGACCAGCTTAATCACCCAACCCTCCAGTCAAAAGGATTCCAATTGAAATGCTGTGCTGCCTTTCTGTCTTCAAAACCCGGAGTCTGCCCAACAATACATTGACCGTTTTATAGAAGTAAGTAGATCTGGAGAGCCATGCATTGACTTGAAAGGGGGCATTGCAGGTCTAGCCAGAAGGCTGCATTGCCTGCCCTTAGAAGTAATCAATAAAAAAAAAATTGTATTCATAGTTCTATCTATTTGCTCCTGTCAGATGTATTATGGCGACCCTTTACATTCTAAGAGTGGCATGAATATAACAAGAATATATTTTCTACTAGATAATGGTGCTATCTGACTTCGCACACACACGCACACACACACAACCCTCAAAGGTTGCAAGTTAGCGTTTTGTCAAAAATAAAAAGAAAGAAATCTTTTCCTACCAGGAGAGATGCCAAGAAAACACCGGGCATCTTAGAGATACCATGAATACGAAATAGTTAAAGTTCCTTTTCAAACACCTTACTCAAGATGTCTTTCACTGTGTTCTAAGAAACCCCTCATTAGAAACGGAAAATACCATTTTCCCACTTTTCCTTCTCAGAAAAACAGGTGAAAAAGTGACGGTGATAACATGCCAAAAGTAAACCACCACAATTTGCCTGTGCACTTGGTAAAGCAGAAGCACCCCCGTCGGGTCATTGTCTCCATGAGCGGTGCACTTCCACCCCTTCCGTGTGAGAGACCCACCAACAAAAGGCAAAAGCCCAACCTGTTCCCATTTCTGAAACTGGTCCAGAACTACCATGCAGCTCTTTGGGGTGCAAGACCCCCCTCTAGGAGAGGGATGCATGGCTTACAGTACCCTCCACTTGGAGCTTCTGTCCTGATACAGGAGATGACTGAGACACTAACTCTTGTCCCTTTATCATCGCTGTGTCTCTGCACTCCCCCCTACCTCCGTGCCATCATGTGCTGTTACCCGGCGGAGTCTATTTATTATCCTATTTTAAATTGAGCTACAAAGTTTGTATGTCCCTACGTCAAGGTTTAAGACCCAATCACACAGATAATAATAAACGCTTTTAATAATTATTCGCATTTGGTTTGTATTCGGGTTGTACTTTTTTTTTTTTCGGAGAGTTAACTCTTCGTTTTTAATTCCTAACATCTTTGCACCAAATTGATGTGGACAAGTCCTTCAGCAAAAACATGATCCATTACTTTTATTACGGATATCAGTTCTGACAGGCTCCCAGCTTCTGACCTTGGGCAAGTTACTTAACCTCTCTCTTAGTTTCTTCCAGAGTAAAAGCGGAAGTAATGATAACACCAGCTTTATATGAGATAATATTGGTTAAAAAGAAGGCAACAAGCCCTAAATTGAATAGCTTATTCTAAGCCCCATGTCACCAAACTGAGATCTCACTTAATTACACTTCGGGTCTCTCAGAAATGGAATCTTAAGCCAATCAGGAATCACCTGATGAGCATCAGGTAAGTGTTTGCCTGAGAAACCCCTGCCATCCTCTCTAGGGAAAGTAACCTTGAAATAACTAACCCACTTCCGCCTCATTACAGCTTCCTTGTTCCTGCCTCCACCTGCCTACCAAATCTCTTGCCTTGAGTAGTTCCCTGGCGCTCCTGTCTATCTACTAGATTGGATGCTGCCTAATTAGTGAATTGCTGAATAAAGCCAACAAGACCTTTAAAATGTACTCAGCTGTATTTTGTTTTTTAACATATTATGTATCATCATATATGAAACGTTATGTCATTGGGCTTACTAGGAGACCGTAGTCTTTAAAATGTTTTCTTCCTATCATCAGAAGGAGAAAGAGCAAAAATCCTCTTCAAGAAGGAGGAAGTTTTATCAAAGGCAGAAAAGCTTCATGTGGCTTCGTGTATCAGAACTATTTGCATATGGTATAGAGAGTTACGAACCAGGTAACGACACTCAAAACTGGATGGATGTCCAAGGATGAAATTATACAGGAAGCTTATAAATTAGTTTTCTTTTTTTTAGGGATTATTTAGTGTTCTCTATTTCTAAAACTATCTTTTCCTGTTAAGTATCCAATCATCTCGCTTTTGATGTTTAGAAATATTACATTGAACTTAATCCAAAACATCTCAAGCGAAATAATAAAAAATCCAAAATATCGGTGTTGAATTTATTAAACATCTCAAATAGAAAACACAAACCTATTTCTTTAAAAAAAAACAACTATTTCATTAAAAAATTAATTAGTAGAGTTCTACTTAGAGTCTTACAGTTAGTAGATAATCTTTTCTGGACATCAGATATGGAAGCTGTAAGCTTTTTCCAATGATTCTTCATGGGAGAAATACTTAAAATCTGTAGCATGAGCACCCCAAAATCCTCCATGTGAGTCCAGTACACATGTAATCAAGAGAAATGCCCACTGTCAAGGTTAAATCCAACGTGCTGCACTTTTCAATTTATTCTCTTTGTATCCCTATAGAAAGATTGAAACCTTGTATGGGTGTTAGAAATTATATTTACCAGAAAAGTAGTTCTGAATAGTAAATGGATGCCATCTATTTGTTCTGCTTGGCTTTTCCGTGGGCAAATATAACGCATACAGGGAAAGAATTTACCAGAAAGCGGTTGAGAATGCTTGATGGAGGCAAAGATGAGGAAATCGATGACAGTAATAAATCTTATAATAGCATGTGTGTCCTAAAGAGTAACATTCTGTTTGGGTCACGTAGAGGAGATGGGAGAGGTGGAGAGAATGATGAATCTACAGATGGGAGAGGTCAAATGAAATTTATTTCAGAAATTTCATGTCTGATATTTGGGAAATAATTGCCTCGATGAAATAAAAGTTGAACAGAAGGAAATAAATGAATGTCACGAAACCATAATTAACATACTCTAAAATGAAATCAGATTTAAAAAATAATTTTAAAATAAATTGAAAGTCGTCATCTGCTATTTAAAAACAATCAGTGCAAAAATAAAAAGTAAAAATAAATAAAAACAATCAGGGCTGCAAAATACTCCTATTGCAGAGTTCTGCATTAGACAAGTCTGTGAACGACCATTCACGTAGGTTACAAGGCTAATGGTGCCCTCCCAAACTGGCAACAACCAGGTGGCCCCAAACACACTCCTTATCCCCAATATCTTATATTTAATATTAGAATGTTCCCACTTGGGAACAGATGGGAATCGTCAACTGACATTAAAAATACTCGACAGGTATACTTTTGTAGGAGCAAAATTTAATATATTTAACAAGTCATATAATTTTATTTGTTAAAGAGTCAAAGTATAGCGAGACCTTTGAATCGTCTGATTTGGAATTTTAGGAATGTACTTTCTATTTCAGTGATAACCAGAATACATTGTTTAAAGTTAGAAACACGATATGAGTTTTCCTTTAAGCAGTGATAAGATGCTTGCTCTCTATATAAAACAATCCATCTCTATTGATTTTTTGCCTTAATATTCTCCAAATCCAATTTCCAAACCCACTAAAGCACAACTTTCATATTATAAGGTATGCAGAACTTCACTAGGTCTAAGGTATTTTTTTTTCTCCTTCTATTTCAACACACACACACACACACACACACGTACACGCACACACGCATGACATAGACACAGATTACCATTCTTATCATTTATCGTCCCCAGAATTTTCAATATATAAACATTCCACTGACCGCCACCCTGAGTGATTTAAGCACCTTTATTAGTAAATCGTGAGTATTTAAGAAAACTATCGTAGCAATCCATAAGGAGAACAAAGCTGTCAGTGGATAGACACCATTCCAGCATGGCACCACGGAAAAGGGAGATGGGTTAGCTTGTTTTGTCTTGAGAAGTTAAAAGGGTAAGTTAATTTATGCTGACAAAGAAAAATCAATAGTACATTGTGCACAAAAGAAGAATCAATCATCATTTCTACAGCCTCTATATTCATTATGACGTGAATTTATTGAGGAAAACGTTGCATTCAAATATGAATTGAGTTTGCCTCAAAAGTCACTAAGCTCATCAAAGGCATAATCAAGGCCCCCGCTCTCAGAATCTTCCATTGACCCCAACATTATCATAGCAACCTGCTCACAATGAAGAGCGTGTAAGAATATTCGGCGGCTTCAACGGCACTTTGAGAATCATAAATCTTATTCTTCACATGCCACAGTAACAGACATTCCCTTCTGGTGTAGCGTCGCACATTAATTTTAATTTTACCAAGGGTTCTCTCAAAATCGCTGAAGCATACCAGGCCCTTAAACTTATGTTAGCTCCTTGCAAAGAAATGGGGCCGGCGGGGGGGTGGGGGGTAAGGGACATTTGTGCCCACTCTCCCTTTCTGTCTTGTTTCTGTTTCTGTTTTGCAGCCATCCTCCCCCTGAAATCATTTCCGGCCTCTGTGGTAGCACTTACTAGTCAGTGTTTCGCTTTCTTAAATGTGGATTTTTAAGGATTTTCCCTCATAATCCAAATGACATGTTAATAAGTAAATAAACGGAAGTGGCATAGTGTGAGGATACAACTCCTGAAGGGATCAAAGTCTTTCAAAAATTAAATACACTCAGAATAAAGCGTGTTGAAGAAAAAGGATGATATTCTCCGTGCTTTCTATATCTTTTGTGTGACGTTTATTTCCTGGGTCATACAGGAAAGTGGAGCCATCAGAGAGTCCAGGGAAGGTCCACCGTCTCTTGGCTTCAACTGAAGGCGTAGTTCCTCGGTCCCAGAAAGTTCTCCTTTGGCTTTATGGAGGCAATATCCATTTGAACATTGACTGGGTGCATAGGAAGCTTCTATGGGCTTTGCCTTCCTTAGTAGAACTGTGGTGACAAACCGGGCTAACCGGCCACCCCCCTGCGGTGACAATGTCTTTCGGAGCCCGTCTTCCAGGTCAAGGTGACTTAGAACTTCTCTGCCAACTCACCATCACCTCGAAGGGCCTTCTGGCTCCTGACACCAAAGGCTCACGTCTACACCAGCCTGCTTACCCCGAGATAACCTGAGGGACTGTCACCTTTGGAGAACTGTGGCTGTGTTCCCACGTGAGAAACCGTCTTCACCGCAGGATGAGACTCTTCACCCAAAGTGGTTTCCTAAGAAAGGCCAAGCAGCTTCCAAGGGATTGTAGAGCGAGGCCTCAGGTGAGGGGAGGACGGGCTGAGTTCCTGGGTGGGCGCACCTGCGCACCCACACGCAGCCACCCATGGCTACAGAACAGAGAAAATGCTTTTAATTAACAGGGAGGACTAGGAAGCAGGAAGCGGGAATCCCAGCGTAGGTGATGAGGACCACATGAACCCCACGTAGGAATGAAGAGCCAGGCTGGACCCAGGCGTCCCCTCAGCTGGAGTGCTGGACATCGGCCCGCAGGAAGAGCCGGGGACCCCACACAGGTGACCGGCTAACAATTGCAGGCTGCATTCTGGTGCCCAGAAGATAATAAGAATTCTCCTCTGCATGTGCCTTTTCCTATGTGACTCCTACCGCAAGGACAAGCTTGCCATTCTGGGCCGGGAAGTCCTGTCCAACTCTACCCACGCCGCTCGGGCCTACTGTAGCCCCCTGACCCCCCTGCTCTTCGGGGTTCCAGTGTCCCTTCTGGCCCAGTGTCCTAAGAGCTCTTGCTCCAAGCCCTTTCCCAATGTGGCTTAGAACTTGGATTCCTAGGGGGCCTGGGCGGCTCCCTGATTGAGCGTCTGCCTTGGCTCAGGGTGTGATTCTGGGGTTTTGCAATCAAGCCCCCATCGGGCTCCCTGCATGGAGCCTGCTTCTGCCTCTGCCTGTGTCTCTGCCTCTCTCTGTGTCTCTCATGAATAAATAAAATCTTAAAAGAAAAAAAAAAAAAAAACTTGGAATCCTTCCATCACCCCAGATCATTTGTGATAGCTTTTCCAGTGAAATGAGAGAAGAATCTTTGAAATCAAGGAAGTGACTTGCTAAACATACTACTTAAGGAACATTATTTCACATTATCGGGGGTCAGTAATCATTGTAAAAGAGGATTGTTATAAGAATTAATGTAATACTATATGTAAACCACTCACCTTACTGAAATTATTCAATATTTGCTAGTTGTTATAATTAATCTTACTGTATACGGCCAAGTTAATTAATATATCCAAGAGCTATGACTGTATCAAAATCTCCTCAGGGAGAATTCTACAGTTTTTCATTTCAGAAGCCTTCAGAGGTAATTTTGAAGGGCAGCAAGGGTTAGAAACTTCTGTTTTTAGATACGAAGCTATACTTGTTTACCTGTGACTTGACTGAGCTGAAAAATTAAACACAGAACAGTACGTAGTTCTGCAGATGTGACACTTCTGAGGTCAAAATATTCTACGGATGTTAACATAGTCTATTTTGTGGATAAGAGGATGTTACTGTTTTTCCTTATGAAGTGTTTTTTTTTTAATTAAGTCTCTATAATTCTAGGTTGTCCTATTGACTATTTTTTTTCCAGAATTCAGACTTTGACTTGTTTTCCCCTATTGTATCAGCTATTGTGAATTCCTAGAAGTGGTCGGGAGCTAAATCATGATCCCTAAATGTATTGCTTGGCTCTTCCATTCAGCGAGTAAATGGACAAATTTGATAAGCACACACCATTTATTTCTTCCTCAAAATTGCTAATGATCATGTTTTGATCAGAATAGGGAGTAGAGCACATAGAAGGAGACCCGGCATCTGCTCACTTCCCCCAACACCCCACAGGCCGGAACACGCCCAAAACATTCTTCTTCAGAATTTAAATATAATTCATTTGCAGAAGCGAATGGAAAAAGTCCGAATACACATTTGCTCAATTATGCTCGTAAACTCTTGAAAAGGTTGGCAAAGGCCGTTATTCTGCAAGCGGCGTTAATCAGACGTTGATAGGGAAATGTCCAGAGAACTATATCCTGGCTCAAAAACATTTAAAAATGCAAGTGATAATATATTCTGGTATGAGCGATTCAAATTAGGAGACTAGAACATGTTCCTTGCTCCTCGGGGCCACTGGGAATGCTACTACAGGGAAGGGAAACAGACAGAAAAAACTTAAATTCGTGGAGTTTGAGAGTTGTAAATCACCTGGGGCTAGAGACCAACTGCATCATTTTGCAGATGAGAGCACTGAAGCAGTGACTTACTGGAGACCGCACACCTAAATAGTGGCAGAGATAATACTAGAATCCAGTCTTTTGACTCTTAGTCAATATTTTTTTCGCTCTACTAGGGGATCAAACAAATCTTAATGGCTCTATGACACTAAGCAAATCAGCGATAAATTTAACTCTATAACCAAGTATTCATTTGCTAACATTTGACAGTGTCCTGAAGTATATCTATGTTCACTTGTAATCCAACTTTATTTAAATTCCTATCTGAGACACACCCAAGATCATAGTAGAAAATCCCGTATGTTATTACATTTTCAAATTGTGCCACAAGAAGCTATGATGAGGATAAGAATAATCCTTTTTAGGCCTTCACACGAATAAAATGTAAATACCTGCCTTCCTGACTTGCTCTATAAGCAGATGCAATTTAGAGAGTGTTTTTTGAAAAGCCTCTTTTCCCGAAGATTAACAAATACCTCTGCGTGAGAACACATGTACGGTATAGTGTTGAAGTATAAATCAATTATTTTCGACCTAACAGTAGCCAGAAGCTGTACTGCTAATTAACAAGCTGAACTCCAGAATCCCTCTGCTATTGCTCATTAAAGAGTTCATCTCCAATGTTGCAAAATCTCAGGATAAGCAAACTCTAGAGCATTGCTATTTAGAGAAGGAGGAAGATGTCCATCTGGTTGGGGTTATTAAAAATTCAAGAATGGAAGAAATGAAGAAAATGTTCCTGGGGAGACGCATTGTCACATGCACTCACAGAAGGGCTGCACTGACATTTAGCAGAGGGACATCTCGGTGCCATAAAATAAACCAGGGCCCTGGGCTCATGGTCACTTGGGCTCGGCAGCTGACCCCCCCCCACACACACACACACACACGTAACCCGGTGCTCTCCCTGGGCCGCAGCTTCATGGCTCAGCCCAGGCGAGGGTTTTACCCACAGGCAGGACCACCTGAAGTCCACGGCCTTCTCCTGGCGCCTCGAGCACGTTCCCAGTTATGTTCAGCCTCGGCTATGAGCCTCCAGCATCGCAGAGGGGAGCGTGCAGCCGTTTTGCTCTAAACAGAGAGCTGCATGGACGGCAAGCAAATAAGCCAAACAAACTCACAATCCGTAAAGGTTAAGGCATTAGACTTGCCTCAGTATTAGACCGAGGGTCTCCTTGGTGTTGAGTCTGTTCGCAGCCCAGAGGAAGGTTAGAGGCTCCTCTCCCAGCCGAGCAGGTGGGCACAGGTGCGTGCAGGTCTTCCGAGGAAAGAGCTCACGTCAACACTTGGTGCAGGTGGAGGGCCTGCCTGACACAGGGGAGCGCACGCCCCAGGTGGGCCTGGAGAGGAGAGGGCCCCACAGGGCGGTGGGCAGGGAGGGCCCAGTGCTGGGGGACGGCTCACTGGCCTGTTCCAGCTGTGCAGGTGCCCTTCCTCGGAGCTTCGCTCACGGCTCTAGCTCACCAGCGACCAAAGCCAGGCCTCTCTCTGCTACTCTTTCACTCACACTTGTTTCTTTTGACCCACCTGCATCGCTCACCATTCCTCCCATTGACCTGAATTCCACCCTCATTCAAGGTTTCCCTTCTCCCAAAACTTGCTCTCAACACTCTTGCCCGTACTGCTCTCCCCACTCAAGCCGTAAGACCTAATCCCAATACATCACCCATTGGGCACTTGCATTGTTATCGATGTATTTAAGGAGGGGGGTCGTTCCTTTTCAAACAGGCATTCACCCCGGGACATCAGAAGCCATGGTCCACAGCGCCTTCTTCACTCCAGAGTGGTTATATTTTACAAAGGAAGAAAACCTCCCTCATTGTATGAATTCAGTAAACTTTGTGAGTTGACCTAGGAACCACTTTTGCAATGGTTCCTATTCACCTCTGTTGGAACCATTCTTTCAGATAAGCCTATACTCAGCTCCAAATAATCCCAAGTAAAGGAATTTAGGGAACACTTAGGAGTAGTATGTATTTTCTCAATGCATGAAAACAGGCTTAAAAACCTAAAAATCACATACTGTCTTATTTTAGAAGTTGAAATTAAATAGCAAGCTAAGCTTTTATTATTTATTCCAGCTCTACTTTGCAAATTTAGACTTAGCATTCTGACCAGGAATTCTAAAAAATGCATTCCTATTAATTCCTTGAGCAAAACAACTCCAGATTATTCCAAGACACATGGTAAGTGTGCCCTTGACTCATATAGAAAAACCTCTGGGACATATCGATATGTCCTAGCTTTTCATTCAAATGGAAAATGAACACTATGGAGATATCATAATAATTTTAAAATACCCAGCTAAGTGCAGGAACTTTAATTATGACTTTTGGCAACATTTATTGTCTCCCTATCTATTTTCCACCAGAACAAAAAAAAATATTTTTCTCTGTCTAGCATATTAATGACATCCCAATTTTGCTATTTTAAGCCATATGCAATGCTGAGCGAGCTACCCGTTGTCACCCTGATTTAAATATTGTTTTAGCCACTTCAAATACACATGTCACTCAACAAAAACAAAAATTATCAAAATTAAGTACTGCAGTGGTTTGCACAGTGCTGCTGTGGTGAGGCGCGTTTGCTGCAATTATCCCCACAAAGCAGCAGGGAGGATTATGGATTGGTTAAGTGCATTCCCACTTCTACTCGGCAATCTAATACTACATCTTACCATCGAGCAAAGGAAGTTTTTAATACATTACCAACATTCAATCTAAAGTGCCTCCCAGAGAAACTGTATAAAACATCGCAATTATCCTAAACACGGATGCAGCACTATTAGATGTTGAGTATATTTAAATGTGAATCTGTTATGTCTGTCTTAATCAGGGGTTGTTACAATAAACATGTCTAAATCACTACAGTTTAGAGAGAAATAATTGATCCTAATTTTTGTAATGCCATGAACACTATCTAATAGAATGTGAGCAAATCCTATCCTTTATCTGGAAGGCCTCCAATGTTCTGTAAATATTATGGAAAATGTTAAATGGCTCTTCATTAAAAGGAGGGTCTCTATGCTTCTCATTTGTCCTTTCCCAGAAAAAGAGTAAGTTTGAAACTTTCCTAAATGATATTTTAGACAGAATGATCATTTTAATTTCCTCCAAAATTGAAGACGCTGTTTCCAACAATCCTGTAGGTTAAAAAACAACAACAACAACAGAACAAACAAACAAAAAGTCAACGTCTACCCTCAATATCTCTGCTCCTCTGCACTCATTCACTCCATGCCCTGCTCCAACCTGGCTGCCCTGCTATTATTCCCACCAGATTTTTCTCAAGGGACCAACTCCATAAGCTCCATATTGACACACGGTGGGCTCTTTCTTATGTTGAGACTACTTGAAAATTTAGCAATACTCAACGCAGTCAACAACTCTCTTTTTGTTAAAGGCCTCCTCTTTTGGAATGTTCTTGGTTTTTTTTTTTTTTTTTTATTATCCACTAGCCAATTCCCTTTAGTGTCCCATGCTGAACATTCTTCCTCAACCACACTTTTACATCTATGCGTTCCTCAGAATTCAATTTCTGGCTTTGCTCTCCTATCCTCCACCTGTCACTATAATAAAATTTCCACGACTCTATCTTAGTTACTTTTATGTACCCCATCCTTACAATAATATCTACTCCATAAAAAATGCCCAGTAGATATGAGACATGATTAGATTAATCCATCCACATGGGTTTAAAAATCATTATTCTAATGGCCTCCTAATATGCATTTCAAGGTCTCATTTCTCTATGAGCTGCAGGTTTTCAAATGCCTATTTTGACTTGACCTATCCCTTAAGTGTCATAGACTTTTAAACTTAACAAATATAAAACATGAATTATCCCCAATCTTCTCCTATTTGAGAAATGATCATCTATCCTGTTGCTAGGTCTAGAAATTATGTATCATCTTAGGAATCTTTCATTAGATCAGTCACATGTCTAATATATTACAAGATCCGATCAATTAGACCTGTAAAATATAATATGCATTTATCTACTGGCTGCCATTGTTATTCTTATTACCCTAACCCTGACTATCAGCATCTTTCATATAGACCATTGCATAGTCTTCTAACCTGTCAATGCAAAGAACAGGTGAGAAGGAGCCAATTTAAGCTGATAGGACTGAAAGTCTAAAAGTGATTCTGGGATGAAACACAATTCCTAAAAGTAAAAAATAGAAACTCAACTTTGATTACTAACCATAATCCCCCTACTTCCTGGATCCAAATCATTGCCACTGGGTTGTCATCTGCAACACAGGAACCTACAGGATGGTAGATTACTATCAGTAGACCACTGAGGAAAAAAGTAAAAAGAATTTAAAGCAACAACTTATACCCATCCAAGGGGGCATTTATCTGTCAGGTAATTGCATATACACAAAGATGTAAAGAATATATCACTCACAGGCCCCTTTTGAGAAAAATATTCAAAAAAATGCTATTTCTTGGACAATAATCATTCAGAATGGAATTCTCAAAATGGGGGAAAAATAGAAGGAAAAGAAATACTAGTGATCAATAAACATGGATGAGATAAATAAATATGGACATAATTCATAATCTGTGTATTGATTAAAAAATACTAAATAAAGATTCTGGAAATAGGGAAGATAAATTACAGGAAAAATCTAATAATAATCTAGAACAAAGACTATAAAGTATTTCAGCAAAATCTATTGAAAAAGGCAAGCAGAACAAGGAGAAGTGAATGCATTCTGGGAACTGATAGAAAGAAGTAGTTAAAAAAGAGATCTATTGGTAGGGGAAAAGGGCATTGTTTAATATACTAGCAAATTGTGTGTTTCATTATGAGCCCTAAGAAAAAGAATATAATCAGAAATAAGATGCAAAAGTACAATAAAACTTACAAAATGACAAGAGGGATGAAAAAAATAACAATTTGATCAATCCACCAAAAGTTGGTTAAAGGAAAAATAAATGAGAAGAAAATAAATAATAAATGTCTTTAAAATTAGTGGAAAAAAACAATTTTATTAACTACATAAAATATGAACAAAAATTTCTGATTAAAAGCCAAGTACATTCATATTAGCATAAAAAACATATCATAGCTCTGTGCTATTTATAAGTAACACACAAAGTAAGAAAAGGGCATTACAAAAAAGTGGCTGAAGGAATAAAAATTTAATCAAACAAAAAGGACCAACAACACTAATAATAGAAAAGAGGATGTAAAATGTAGCGTTTTGCAGGATCCAGAATAAAGAGGGAAATTATATTCATAATACATATACCTATACACACACATAGAGGCATAAAGTATGATAGAGCACAAACAGTTCTATAAAATATAAGTAGTTCAGGGTCACTGGTGCCATGTGGGGTGATCAAAAGTCATGACATAAAGATTGACAACAAATGTATATACCTCTTTTAACCTTCCTTAGGTGGATAGGATTCAGCCCTATAAATTACTACGTAGGAGATCAGAGCCCTACTAGCAAAAATATTAGCTTATGTTTTAAATGGCCACATATTGCCAGAGGTGAAAACCTAACAAAAAGACCATTCTGAGATTTTTACTATGTCGCAGTGTAGCTTTCTTAAGATTATAGGCTCAAACCGTGTTCTTTTTTGACATAGCAAGTTAACATGAGATAAAATATTAACTAATTTACATTCTAATGTACTTCTGGGGTGGAAGAAACAGTATATTTCAAATAGCTAAAAAATTGCTAAATATAGAATACTGGAGATTTTCATAATGCAAAGATTTCCAGGAATGTTAGCTCAGTCATGTTAAACATATTGTAGATTTTATATCTCTTGTTTAAGTACCACTTAATGTCCATATTGACAAGTTATGATAGAAATGGTTGTAGAAATTTGAGAAACGAAGATGCTTGAATTTTAAAACATAGATTGCATAGATATATTAATAAACTTCCTGTTTTTAAGGAAAACTGGTAATATTTTGAAGAATTAAAGAGAGCTAAGAATAGTAACATTAAAAGGGATTCTCATTCTTAATAAGTCGCCAAGATTTATAATTTTTCTAACCATAGTTTAAGCCAAAAATTCATAAACAGATGCGAGGAAGATTTACTTTCCTCTGTAGGCATTGATCTCCAAATCAAAATGTGTTGTTATATGACATGCTTACTTTCCTCAATACCACCTATTTCTTAGACAATAGACTTTTAAATTACAATTACAATTACTTTGGCCTACATTTATTAATTCAAGCTAAAACGTATTAGTTTTTCTATTGTTAAGTATCGGAACTTTTCCTGCCCTGGCATCTCTGTTGGTCTTGTTTCCTTTAAGATCTTGTAGTTGCATGCTATGGCTTTTTCCATTAACTTTAAAAACAAAAACAAAACAAAAAACTTTAATAAAGAGCATACCGCAAAACAGTGTGGGTACATATATAAATAAATCAAGAGACATTTTTCTCTCCTCTTCTTTTTCATCATTGACTCCCTCTGATACATATCATGGGAGAATTCTTTCTCCACATAAAAATAAAATGAAATAGTGAAAAAAATTTACAAGCTAATTGTTATAAAATGATTCTGAGAGGAAAAAACTTTTCTTACAGTTACTAAGGTCTTTTCAAATATGTCTGTTTTGTTACACATCATAAATGATAAGTATAGAGCATATGAAAATTAAAAAAGACAGAAATAAAATTGTTAATTGATCCAACTACACAGAGATAACCACTATGAATATTTTGTCATATATAACTAATTGTTTTTTCACTTGTGAAAATAGAAGAAAAAGGGAAATAATGGAGAAGAAGAAACTCAAACTTTTTAAAATATAGTATATTATGAACTACTCATAACAAACATGTTGATTGCACAACATCATACCTTAAGACCAATTTCATAGCATGTTTAACAATCTTTTACTACGTTGTTTTTTTAAAAAAAATCTTATTGTAAATAATGTTGCAGTGAATATATAAGCCATTAGAAATATTTCAATTATTTCATCAGTATATAAGCTAGAAGTAAAATTGCTGGTCAGTAAGTTTTTTGAAAGATAGATTAGTTTTCATTCTTCATAGCTGAGTCTATATTTTCAATACTCTTTACCAATGTCTGTGTGTTAAAAATCTTTGCAATTTGACAGATGAAAAGTGTCTCATAATACTGAACTAAGCCTTAAATTTGTCACAAATATCTCTTTTTTTAAGATATTTATTTATTTATTTATTTATTTATTTATTTATTTATTTAAGAGAGACAAAGAGAGAGAGCAGGCAAGAGTGGAAGTAAGGTCAGAGGGAGAGGGAGAAGCTGACTTCCTGCGGAGAAGGGAGCCTGACACGGGGCTCATCCAATCCCAGGACCTTGAGATCATGACCTAAACCAAAGGTAGATACTTAACCGACTGAGCCACCTAGGCACCCCTTGTCACAAACACCTTAAGAGAGAAAGTAAATTGTCTTCCACTAACTAAAAAGGAGAATGCTAATAAAAGGCACTCTAAACAGAGAAAAAGTAAAACTCTATACACAGAAGACTTGATCCTATATATAGAAACTTTCCAAAATCCACAAAAAAACACTCTAGGTAATAATCAAATTCAGCAATGTTGCAGGGTAAAAGGTAAACACAAAAGCATCAGTTGTGTTTCTCTACACCAGCAATGAACAATCCACAAAAGAACTTTTTTTTAGAATCCCATTTACAATGACATCAGGAAGAATACAATACCCAGGGATAAATTTAACCAAGGAAGTGAAAGTCTTCTACACTAAAAACTATAAGTCATTTCTGGAAGGAAGTAAAGAATACTTAAGTAAGTGGAAAAGACACCCCACTTGCATGGACTAGAAGATGTAATAGTGTTATAATAACAAACATTATACAGATTCAATACGATCCTTATCAAAACTCCAACAACTGTTTTATAGAAATGGAAACACTGATCCTCAAATTGTATCCAAACAATCTTTAAAAAGAAGAAAAAAATATTGTATTTTTCTGTCAGCTTAGGCTGTCATAGCAAAATGCCATAGACTTAGTGGCTTAAACAAGAGAAGTTTATTTTCTCGTAATTCTGGAGACTAGGGTCTGACAACAGGGTGCCAATATGGTCGGGTTCCGGGGAGAGTTCTCGTCCTGGCTTGAAGACGGCTTTCTTTTCTCTGTGTCCTCACGTGGCATACAGATAGAGGAACAAGGAAAGGGAAAGAGAGAGGGAGGGGAGGAAGAGAGGAGAGACAGAAAGAGTAAGCTTTCTGGTGTCTGTTTTCACAAAGGCACTAATCCCATCATGAGCTCCCCCATCCTCATGACCTCATCTAAACCTACTACCTCTCAAAGGCTCCAACTCCAAACGCCATCACATTGGAGGTTAGAAATTCAAGGTACAAACTTTGGAAGGACATGATTTGGTCTACAGCATCAGAGAATAGACACTTTTCAATTTCAAAACTTACTATGGAGCTACAGTAATCAAAACGATGTGGTGCCAGCATAAAGAGAGACATATAGACCAACGGAATAGAACTGAATTCAGAAATAAGCCCATACGTCTACAGCCAGTTGATTTTGTGACAATAGAGCCAAGATTGTTCAATGGAGGAAGGACAGCCTTTTTAACAAATAGAGGGGCACAAGATGAAAAAAGTGAAGTTGGGCTCATATCATGTGCAAAAAGTTAACTCAAAATGGATAAATGACTTAAATACAAGAGATAAAAACATAAAACTCAGAAGAAACATGAGAGAACATCTTCTGGATCTTTGGTTTGCCAGTAAATTCTTAGGAATGACACCAAAAATTTGAGTAACAAAATCATAAATAGGTACATTGGACTTACCAAAATTAAAAACTTTTTCTCATCAAAGGACATTATCAAAAAGGTAAAAGACAACCCACAAAATGAGCAGATATTTGCACGTCATACATTTGATAAGTGTCTAGTATTCAGAATACATAAAGAACGACTTCAACTCAACAACAAAAGCACAAATAATTGAAAAATGGATATAGAACTTGAATGGATATTTCTCCAGAGAAAATATACAAATGGCCCATAAGCACATTAAACAATGCTTAACATCATTATTTGTCAGGAAAATACAAATCAGAACCACAATGAGATACCATTTTATGCCCATTGCAATAACTATAATAAACTTCTTTTTAAAACAGCAAATAATAGTGTTGGTGAGGAAATGGAGAAATTGGAGCCATCAAAATTGCCAAGTGGGAATCTAAAATGGTCTGTCCACTTTGGAAAACAGTTTGAGGGTTCCTCAAATACTTAAAAATAGAATTACCATGTAATCCATTAATTCTACTGCTAGATATTGTTGATGTAAATAAAGAGGAAGATTGAGGCAAGCTCAAAGAAATGAATTTATTCAGAATAGCAGAGAGATTGCGATTCAGGATACACAAACTGTAGCAAGCCATAGGCAAGTCCACCGAGGATGGGGTAGGTTGTATTTATGGGCAGAAAATGTAAAGAAAGCAGAGTCAGTTAGAATCAAAAATGAATGAAGGCCAGCCGTGAAAACTGCCCACGCAGACAAAATCAGTCCAGTTGCACAAAAAGCTCAATTCAGCTCATTTTTGTGAGACCAACATAGCCTGGGTCACCTCCTGTTTACATCTCTGGCAAAACTTCCCAAGGTTGATATGAGACAACCTTGGATCAACCCCCACCATCCAAGAGAATTCCAATCCTACCCAGTATTCTCTAAATCGGGTATTTACAGGAAATCAGTCTCTTGGCCTTAAGTTTTATATTCCTGAGGATACATGAATGAGATCTTCCATTTTATATCCTCCGGTCCTATTTTAGATTAAAATCCATTCACATTTCCCCCTCCTGGTCAAGATCTTTCACAGAAAGCATCACTGATCAATTAGGTCATTCACATGCTGCTTGTTAATTTTTTGCTGAGTCCCATGGAACCAAGAAGGACCATCCTCAGGCATCTTTTCCCATAGAGGAGGGAAACAGAATTTCATTTGACCTCATTTGACCAGAGAATTGAAAAATGAAGCATCTCCATATGTCCCTCTAAGGTGGATGATTCCGTTTACGTACATTTGGGTAGAAGGCATTTTAATGGAAACAAAAGAAAACAGTTAATAGTTGGAGCAAAACATAAATTCAGTTCCTGAGTTTTGGAGAGCAGCCAACTGAGAAAATTTCGAGAAGCCAGGCTGAAAGCATCTTCAGGTGGGGTGAGGGCAGACTGCAGCCATTTGACAGACTTGTCTGGTTTGAGATTTCAGTGTTTCTGGGGATCCTTTGAATGGCCACATAGCAACGGGCGTGAAGATTGTCCGCACGGGAGCTGCAGTCAGGAGTTCTCTGGTGTCAGTATCAAATGGTCGAGCTTTAGCTAGAATCACTTTGCACAAAGGCCAGTTTTAGTTTCACCCTGATTCCAAGCCAAAGGAGCAGGAGACAGTGGAAATGTTAATTTGGGGAGTTCTAGCTACATATTGGAGGGAATTAGAAAAATCCGGAACCCAGTCCAGTTTATAGGAAGAAAGCGAACCAACATTAACAGCACTGACATCGGATATCCATAAGGGTGCATTATCGAAATATATTTTTTTTCTAATCATTCCCATTTCTATCAAAGATAACCATAGTAAGATTGATTTGTTTGCAAGTTAAGTCTAGTTTCGATAAACTTAGCCCGATTATTACAAGGACAGCAAGTGATTGTCCATGTAGGTTTTTTAAAATCTATATTGCTGGAACTTTTTCATAAGGAATCTCACATTGGATTTGCAATGTCTCTTTAGGCTAGAAAGTCAAGCCAAGGACTTGTCCAGTTGGATCCTCTTACAAGGAGACCAGATTTCTATTGAATTTCTGTAACTATATATTTTGTCATGAAAAGTAAGTGTACTTAATAAGAGCTTCCCAATTCTGCAGAGGTTAGGTGGGGAGTAAAAGACGAATGTTTTAACTTTTGTGCAAAAAATAGATTTTCTTACAAGAGAAAACAGGGCAGCCCCAGGGGCTCAGCAGTTTAGCGCCGCCTTCAGCCCAGGGCGTGACCCTGGAGACCCGGGATCGAGTCCCACATTGGGGTCCCTGCAGGGAGCCTGCTTCTCCCTCTGCCTGTGTCTCTGCCTCTCCTTCTCTCTGTGTACATGCTTTCATGAATAAATGAATAAATAAAATCTTTTAAAAAGAGAGAGAGAGAGAAGGGGGTATTTTAAATCTAGAAAACAATACAATAAAGAACAAGCAATATTTTAAATGAAGTCATAAAAATTATAACTAGCATTAGCAGTTTATCCAGCCTTAGGTAATTAATTCTTGTTCTCTTTCATCTTTTGTTAGCAATTTTAAGAATTCATCAGTTTTCACATCAGAGTTTTAGAGATTCTTACCTGGCTCGGTGTTATGATCTTTAAATTATCAGAAATCTGTATTCCAGGGCTCTTGTCAGGGTCTTTTCCATGGTTTCTTTGAAGATGAAACCTATCTGTAAAGGCATCAGAATAAAACAATAATTGCCTGCAAATGTCAAAAGACCTAAAAATGGCAATGGTCAAAGGTTAGATGAGAGTTCTTTATAATGAAATGGACAAGGAATGTGGTTATTTCTATGGGATACATTTTTAAATCATCACTGATAAGATTATATCAGAACATATAAGAATGTTAGGAATTTTATATGATTTCTGGAATATTTACAAAATGCACTTCTATAAATACAACATAAAGAAGGTCTACTTTTATTTTTATTTGATACTGTTCTCCATGAATGGGTATTTAATAGACCAAATAAGCCTAATTACTATAATATTCTCTTGTTATACCAAGAAAAAAATGATCTATTTAACCAACGTGGTAATAAAAGATTTGAAAGGCAAGTATCGAGGTAAGAGCAAAATCCAGCTCTTAATATTGAGAAAACTGAGTTTATTTAAACAATTAAAGCACAAGGAGATTATTCGGATAAAATATAAAATCTTTGTTTTCTAGGCAGATTAATTAAAAGGTAAAAGAAAACCTTCACTTATGATTTTTTATTTACAGCCAACCAATAATCTAAGAATAATATTCATCTTTTAAACAGAGAGAAACCTAAATTCTAATTTTGCCGCAATGTGCTTTTGATAGTAAGAATTCTTTATTTTTAAACTTAAATCCCTTCCAATCTTAGTTGGATTACACACCAAGTTCCCTTCCCAAGATTTCCCTTCCACAGACCTTCTGCACCATAACTACATCTATCTAGGTTTTGTCCTATCTTTTTTTTTTTCTCTCTCTCTTTCTTACTCTGAAAAGGTCATTTGACTTTAGGATGAAACGATTTTTGTTTTTTCTCAACCAAAGTACGCCTCCATTCTTCACGCCTTCTTTTATCAAAAGCACACACTCTACTCTCCTTAATTCTTAGAAATGGTGATGTCCTTTCATCAATCATCAACACTCTGCTCTTCATTCTCATCACGTTCCCAGAGAGCCACCTCTTGGAGTCCCAGTCAGGCCTTGTCCCGGGTACCTGGGTCTCAGGTGGCATCCTGTGCCCTCCGACCTTTGCAAAATGACATGTTGAGGAGCCTCCAGCTTAACATCCTGCCCCTAAACCTGGCATAGCAGTGGGCCCCTCCACGTCCTTCCCTAATCTCAGCTCTTCCAACTCCTACTTGTAATCTTTGCCTTCCAGGCAACCTGTGCATTGAGTGTCATATATATTGGGATCCTGTGGCAAAATAGCAAAGTTATAAACACATTTTTATAATTTCTAGAAGTATATTTTGTTCCTAGTAAATTTTTCAGTGTGACACAAAACATGCTTATTAATAGACCCAAACACCTTTAGCACCTCTATACAGGAAGTCAAGAGTAGATAAGTCCGTTTTTAGGAACAGTTCCGTATTTTGACTTATTTTACTTTATTTTACTTGACTTTATTTGGAGATGACCTAGTAACCCGATAAATTTGACTTAACTCAGTATTTAACTTAACTTAGCAAAACTTTAAAGTTTTCAGTAACCAAAAGATTTTGGAAACCATTTGCTGAAAGGTCACCTAGAAACTCTTATTCCATTCATATCTATTTAAATCACTTGCTTTTAACAATCATATTTAGGTTACTCTTAAAGATTTCATGATACATTAAAGGAGTTAGCCAACCTTTTAAGTTATTTTTCTTGCTGACAATTTTTGTAACAGAGATAATATGAGCTTATTTGATTTTCAGTAAATCAAGATAGAATAAAAGTATTATACCTCATGTTGATCACTCTAAGGACATATCTGTTTTATTTTTTTTAAGATTGTATTTATTTATTCAGGAGAGACACAGAAAGAGGCAGAGACACAGGCAGAGGGAGAAGCAGGCTCCCTGCGGGGAGCCCAACCGACATGGGCCTCGATCCCAGGACCCCGGGGTCAAGGCCTGAGCCAAAGACCCACCCTTAACCACTTGGTGTATCAAAGATTATCCCGATCATGTGAACTTGAAAAACGTTTGGGTTTATTTCTATGTTTCTGAGGATATACTTAGTTTATATAAATATTTGATTTTCTTTAAGCCAATTAATTAGAGCTCTTTGCCAATTAATTTTGTCAAGGGAACTTCAATAACAATCTGTACTTAAAAAGGCTCTTTCTCCCTTTGATGTTTTAAAGTCTAGAGCAATTACCATGTAAATTTTTTCCTTCTTTTTTAAAGTGCACAACTATTGTATTTCCAGTGTTCTGATGATCTTTTGTTATAATAACTGCAAATGTCTGAAGGAAAATAGAAAAGTCGATTTTGGGTTCAAATCATGAATTTTTTATCTTAATTCTCTCTCTCTCTCTCTTTATTTTTTTTTTAAGCAGCCAAAATTGAAAACAGTTTAGCACTAGAGAAGAAGGGGAGGTCAAATAAAGAAAGAGAGTTGGGGGGACCTGGCTGGTGCTGTGAGGAAGAAGCCCCAGATACATGTTTAAAATCTGCTTTTAGTTGTTCATTTGCTTCAGTTAACTTATAAATAGCATTTTGTAAAGAGGCAACTTTAGAATTCTGAATATATTTAGAAGTCTCTAGAACCAATTAAAATAGCTAAAGGAAAACAAGTTTGGAGAGTTTGCAGGTTCCCCATAAAGGGCATTGAAGTTCTGAATGAGGTCCCTATGTGGAGGCACCAAAATTTTTGAACCTAAAACTGATGGGGCCCCGAAGGAAGGCTACCTACAGAGCATTTAGATGACTGGAATTCCATTTCTCAGAGGCTTTACTGAGAGCAAAAAGAAAAAAAAAATCTCTAAATAGCCTGATGCCTGTGCTCTCAGGGTGGAGGGTTGTGTTTTGTTTCACAGTGTGCTTTTCATGGGGTACTATTTCTCCTGGCAGACGAACGTGGCCCCAGTTGTCCACCCTACCATCTGGTGTCCTTTGTTGCATGAAAACTGCCTTCAGTTGGCAGATGACCTATCACAAATGTGGTCTGTCCGTGACTAACTCACCCTTGCAGAGGAATTTATTTTGGTTTGGTCTGGTTTGGTGTTGGAGACTGAAGTCTCTCATAAGGAGGTGGCAAATGTTCTAGTAGTGTTTATTTGCCCAGCTACTCATGACCACTGATTTTATTATTACTTTTGTTTTGTTTTTCTCCTCCAGAATTCCAAAGGAATTGTATTGAAATTCTAGTGTGTTGTCCACAAGAAAATAACCAAGTAATCACCAGAATGGATAAAGCCTTGAAACAGAGTCCAAATAAAGTCAGAGCTCAGCCAA
The DNA here is from genome assembly GCF_018345385.1 of Vulpes lagopus. Taxonomy (NCBI): domain Eukaryota; kingdom Metazoa; phylum Chordata; class Mammalia; order Carnivora; family Canidae; genus Vulpes; species Vulpes lagopus. Next base: position 2,118,036 of record NC_054824.1, read on the forward strand.
AAGTGAGGGGATGTAAAGAGGAGGGAGGGAATTTAGGGAGAGTCAGTTAAAATCAAAGACAAATGGAGACCAGCCTTGAAAACTGCCCAAGCACATTAAATCAGTCCAGTTACGCAAAGAAAGCTCAATTCAGTCCACTTCGTGTGACCAACACAACCTGGGTCGTCTCTTGTTCGTGCCTCTGGCAAAACTTCTCAAGGTTGATACAAGACAACGTCTGATCAACCTCCACCATCCAAGAAAATTCTAACACTATCAGTTTTCTGTAAATCAGGCATTTATGGGAAATCAATCTCTTGTCTTCTTGAGGATACATGTATGAGATTCTCCATTTTATATCCTCTGGCTCTATTTCAGATTACAAATTCTTTCACAGTATATACCCAAAAGAATGGGGGAAAAGGTACTCAACAAACACATGTGCATGCATAGTCATAGCAGTACTGATCACACTAGACAAAGGTGAAAAGAACCCAAATGCCCATCAATGGATAAATGGAAAAACAAATTGTGGTGTATACAACCAATGAAATGTTATTCGGTCAAAATCAATGACGGTATATACTTAAAATGAAATATTTAGTTATATAAAGTAATGAATGGCACATGCTACAACATAGGTGGATCTGGAAAGCATTATGCCAAATAAAAGAAGATAGACATGAAAGGTCATACGCCACATGATTCTGTTTATACGAAATATCCAGAATAGGTGAAGGGGGAAGCAGGTTGGTGGCTTCCTGAGGTTAGATGTAAAGAGCAATGGAGATTAACTGCTAACAGGTGCAGAGCTTTCTTCTGGGATGATAAGGATGTTTTGGAACCAGATAGAGCTGATGGTTGCACAACATTGTGAATGTACTGAAAGCCACTTAATTGTTCATCTTAAGATGTTTAATTTTATGCTACCTGACAGTCACTTTACTTGAAAAAAAATAGATGAGCACTAGGCTTTAAGAAGTTATGTCTTTTACCAAAAGTATGAGAAAGATAAGTAATTTGAGCTGCATACTCAGGTGATCTGACAGGAGGCTGTGCACTACCTTTCTTTTTGCCGTTCTAACTCTTTCTGTGCCTCTGGGGGTTTTTGTTTGTTTGATTGTTGTTTTTTGTTTTTGTATTTAAAGCAATATTTTTATATATCTATAGAATATTGGCTCTGGGGACGCCCAGGGGACTCAGCGGTTGAGCGTCTCCCTTTGGCTCAGGTCATGATCCTGGAGACCCGGGATCAAGTCCCGCGTCGGGCTCCCTGCCGTGGAGCCTGCTTCTCCGCCGGCCTGTGTCTCTGTCTCTCTGTTTCTCATGAATAAATAAATAAAATCTTTTAAAAAAAAGAATATCTGCTCTGAAATCTGTCGTTGCCTTTATGGGTTTGCTTTTACACAATAAGAAAGGAGGCATTCGTGATTGTCAAGAGATCCAAGATTTCCTGATGCAAGACAGAATTCTTTTAGCCACCAAATAAATATGTCACCTATGTCTAACTCAAGATTGAATTTTGATTCAAGAGATCTTTTTAAAAAAATGTTGAAATTCAAGTGGTTAAATAGCAAATTTTAAAACATGCATTTACAGTGGCTAGCCAATTGCCAAGGTTTGCAACCAACTCACAGTTTCTGCAGAAAGTAACCAGCAACAAGTTAACCTGAATCCACTTGCTCCCTTCCCTACACTCCAGTCCTGCGTATTTCAAGTTTTTACATCAAAGGTGGCTCTATGGTAACAGGAAGTTTCTACCCAACATCATCCCCTTAGGAATCACAGATATTTGGTTCAATCAAGGTTTAGAGAAAAAGAAAGTGCATATTACTAAGGTGTGCGGGGGGGTGGGGGGCAGCAAGAAAGAGAGAGCAATCAATGACAATAAAGAATATAGACTAAGGTCAGGATGTTAGGGCTGGAAAGGAAAGGTTTGGAATTTATCAGCAATAAGTAACCTTAATGGTGACTTTAGGATTGTGGAGACAATCCAGAGAGACTGCACAGAGCAAGAGAAGAAAAGAGGGAAAGATCAAACAATGTGGAGTATCAGTATTTAAGGGCAGGGGAGTAAAGGGACGTCGTCAATCATATACCGATCTTTGAAACATACAGGGGAAGAAACAGTAGAGGAATCAAGGAAATAAAGCAAAAATGCAAGAGATGAATGGTTCATGCTGTCCTCGAGAGACCAAGCAGGATATGAAATAAAAGTGATACACTGAATTTGGCCTTTATGGGTGAAGTAAGAGCCTAGGGGACATAATTTTAAGCAGAAGCCCGATTAGTAAAAAGTAGAGAAAAGTAAGATTCTGAATGGAAGGAGGTAGACAGGTACCACCTGGAAAAAAAGTTTTCGAAAATATTATAAAGATGGGAGAGACCTGACCCTGTGCCCACGTTGAGGTAAAGCAGACAGCGAGGAAGGTGCTCCTGAAAGGGGCCAGCGATAAAGAAGAGATAAAGGGTGGCACGAAATAGGGGAGGATACGGTATCAGGGACAGGAAGGGTCTAGCCCCTGCAAGAAGAGGAAACTGCCACTGCTGATGCTGAGTGAACAAAGTGCACGAAAACAAGTTGAGGGCCCGTCGGTCCAGAACGTGGGCGAGTCCATCCACTCCCCCAGCGCTGTCCTGAGGCCGCCACCATCCCTGCTCGGCGCAGCAGCAGGCCGGGGGGCTCCTCTCACCCCACTCTCCTCCCTTTCCCACGGGGAGGCCAGAATGACCTTGGCTGCGCCCGGTGTCAGCCCAGGGCAGCCCAGTTAGCTCAGGTCTGTCAGGGCCCTGGAAGTTTCCCAGGAGAACCTGTCTCTCCGCGACTCTCCCCGTCCTTGCTCCCTTACTCTCTCTCACCCAGTCAACTTGGCTTCCCTTCAGCTCCACGAACACACGATTTCTTTTCATGGACGAGGCCTTTGTGGATGGTCTTCCCTGCATCTGCAGTGCTCTTCTCCTTCTTGGTGCTCCGCAGAGGAGGCTTCTTCTGGTTTTTCAGATTTCAGTGCACAAACCACTCCCACAGAGAGGACCCAGTCACAAACCAACATACAAAAGACCTCCCTATGCTCTGGTTTCTCTTCAGATCGCATAAATCTTTCGCCTTTTACAAAAGACCTCCCTGCTCTCCTTCCTAGTATTTATGACAAATTCATCTGCTTATTTGTTTAATCAACCAAATTATAAACTCAGTGATGATACAGACACCACCGATGCTCAATAAATAGTTGTTGCATGAACGGCAAAGAGTATCTATGCCTTGTGATACCGAGTGAAGTCGAATTGAGGTGGGAAGAGCTGATCCCACATTTCTCTGTGAATTAAAAATCACATTCAATTACTTTTGCTAGAGACCCTTCATGAGATGTTTTGGAATTTTGTTAAGGGCCAAATTAACGGGATCCTGAAGACTTTTCAGGGGAAGCTGAAATCTGAAGGATGAAGAAGATTTAGCTACAGGAAGTTGAGGGGGACAGTGTTTATCCCCTTATCGAGAGAGGGTGACCGAGGGGACTGAAAAACGGTCAGAAACTCTTAGTCCAGCAACAGATAGTGTTGACCTCCTAGTGGGAGAGCCACCTTGTGATTTCATGGTTATTGTCATCGTATTTGTTTGTTTAATTTTCATTTAAGATTCTGAGTCAGTTGCAAGAAGAAACAATATAAAAAGGGCAGCGTATCTTTCTACTTCATTTTTTTGAAATATTTAAACAGTATACATAAAAGCCCAGCTTAAATCACAAATTCACTCCCCTGCCCCTTTAACAGCCCCCCAGAAATAGCCGTTTGAAAAAAAAAATGAATAAAAATCTTTTTTTAAGCCTTCTGGTGGTCATCCATTACTCTGAAAGATTCGAGCTCTATTTCTTGATCTACTAACTTTACAAGTCGTCTCTTGACTTCTATCTACTCATCCATCCCTTCTTTAAATAATATTATATCTTTCTTCTAATTTCTCTACTGATCTGTGCAGCTACAAATGGTGAACCTAAATCTTTATTACTTGTCTCATCAAACACAGACAAAATCTTTTGACCCCAGCTTGTGAAAGGAGGCATTAACCTGCACCATCTCTGCACTCTTTTGCAGATCAATCTCTAGCCACTATAATTTTTTCTTGACACAGCCAAAGATAATAACATTCTATCCAGTAATCATAATAAAGATTTCCTGGCCTGTCGATAGCTTGACCTTAAACACTGAAAATCAATGCAATGGAATATATTTTTTTAAATAACTCCCCATCTACTCGGTCCTGTCAGTGACCTGATGCTTACCGCTTACCCCTTGAAGCCCCTTCACTGTGGGACAGGGCGGAGAGAAAATTTCACATAAAGAGGAAGAAATGACAGTTTGGAAATCCCCATTAAGAGGGAAGATACAATATAAATTTCTTCCAGGCTGGGAGGAAAATAGGGAATGAGAAATATTCGTGTAGCAACCCACCAAGGTATGAATTATCGGCCCTTACGCGACCCCCTCCCCCCACATTTCTCCAGGTGTCAAAATTCCAGGTGCACAAGTGTATAAAAACATACAAATTTAATCAAAACCTCCCTCCCAACCCCAAAATGTACATTGACGACCCTGCTCTGCTTCCTTCATGTGCTCACTACTTGGCAAACACGGCCAGCCAAGCTCCCAGGCAGAAAGTCCGGAGGGAGAACCGCAGAGCTCTGCCTTCACTGCTCAGTTTCAGGTCGGAAAGATATTATTTTTGTTCACGAAATGTTTACTGGGCGTACAGTGTTAAGTGATAAAGATGGAGAGATGAGCAGCACCATGCGGCATCATCAGAGAGACAGATGAAAAAAGTGAAGCCATAGAAGCCTTTTCTGATGTGCTTAACGAGTAAAATTATAAGTTCTATTTTGTATGTTTTATTTCCTATTTAAAAAAACATACTAAGTGTCCACTACTGCTAGTTGTTTTTTGTTTTTTTTTTAAATCAGATTTTAGACAATATACAAAACATCAGTAAGCAACCATTTGAACGAAATTCAACTTTGTAGGCCACACTATTTACAACAAACACAGCAGGTTTATATTAATAACTGGAATCTTACAAATAATTAATTCTAGGTAAGCTATTGTTGAGGTTTATTTAAAATGTCATTTATTATGAGGTCTTATTAAAAGGTCAGCGGTTTAGCACCGTCTTCAGCCCCGGGCCTGATCCTGGAGACCTGGGATTGAGTCCCACATCAAGCTCCCTGCTTGGAGCCTGCTTCTGTCTCTGCCTCTCTCTCTCTCTCTCTCTCACTCATGAATAAATAAATAAAATAAAAAAATAAATAAATAAATAAATAAAGGGTCATGTATTTAAGGTCTTAAATAGGCCAATAAATATAGTTCAGACATTATAGGTGGAAGGAATAGTTTGAAAACTGAAGATTATAGCTGGGGCATTTGGGAGAATTTGGCAGCAGCTAAAACGCCACCTTTAAAATGGGATAAGTTTAGAACTAAATATGAATATATCGATCATCTGATTAAGGAATCATTGGCATGTTGGACCTGTGCAGGCTTTCAAAACTTACCTTGATCTCCAAAATGTCTATTTTCCCCCAGACTCAAGGTTGGAACACTGCTGTCAAGTTGTCAGATTCCAAAACCCATGCTTACCCAGGTTCTTACAGACCTCCGCCTACTCTCCTGCACTAAACGTCTAAACTCAAGTGAAAAATGCATGTTAGGAGGTGCTCCCTGCAATCTTCTCTCCTGTATGAACAGAAGAGGAAGGCATTTTCCAAATACTTATCTTGACGAGATAAATAATAATGATATAGGTATCCCTTCACTATGTTAAGAAAGAAATAATGTCCCTTTTGGCTCAGAATCCACTGTCCCAACTATAAACATACAAGATAGTTTTTACCCAAGTGAAAGAAGAAAGGGAAGGGAAACAGAGCTTGACAAGTCACACTGCATAGATGCTGATTTCTGGAAGTGCCTGGGGTCAACAGAACCTACCGGCCTGCAACAGCTGAAGACAGAATGGTTTAATTTGTAGAAAACCATTATATTGTCCATACTGCAAAGGCAAAGCCACTGCCAACAATGGAAAATCCTGCAGGCCATGGCCCCAGCCACTGTACGGAATATAGGCCGTCACCTAATCAATGTGTATGACTCCAGGTCACCCATCCGTCTTTCTAACCAGGCAAGCAACAGCACTGTGAAAAGTAACATCTCAAAAATAAACAGAGATGATGTATTTTACCTGTAGGCAGAAGCCGGCACTAAATATCTAACTCTACGTCTCTAATATCTACATCCAACATCTACGAAGGGCGTTCTCCCCATTTTGGATTCCCCCGTTACAATAGTAAAACATTACCTCAAAACTGCAAAATCTTGTAAAGCTTATCTTATTCTGGGAAGCAATCACTCCTATTTTCTCACAATGAATTTAACGTTCATAATAAAGAATGTTTAATTATAGCAGCCGTAGCCCATTTGGAATTGAAGTTTGATATCTGCTGTGTTTTTTTTTTTTCTTTTTATGACAAGCTAGAGCTTTTTAAAGATATATTTTATTTTCCAGAAGACTCAAGCAATTCTTCAAATGAGTTTGAATCTTCAATTAGGAAAAAGGCACTTATACAGGCTTGGAGGAAAAGGCACTTATATAGTGGCTTCAATTTTACTTTGCCAGATAATGATATAAACCGCAACACATCAGAGAAGATAATGAGCTTCTAGAGCTTTCACCAAAACCTCATGAGCTTAAATCAGATCTTACTGTCTCTAACCCATATCTGAACACTCCACTGGACGTGCAGAAAATTGCTTAAAGACAAAGATATATGGTTTTGAGGCTTTAAAGTCCTTATAATACAGACACATATCACACAGATTTTGACAAGCCTCCCTAGATACCAAAGATGAGCTGTCATGGAATACACATGCCCCATAGAAACAAGCTCCAATTATCAATTTCACCACTAATACATCTACCTTTAGAAAACATTAACCCAATTCTGTGTGTAGCAGTTTAATTTTCCCCCCGAGGGTCTAAAAACTCCCAGAAATGAAAGTTTCTCATGAAAAGCGAAGTAAAATTTTCTATAGCACATTGCGAAAAAAAAATGATTTTTAGTGATCTCAAATGATTAGTTTTTTTCCACTCATTTTTCTACACAGATCAAAAATATTTTCATGATATCACCTTCCAAAGTAAGCTTCGTAGCAAAATAACCAAAAAAAGAAAACCAATCCAACATGGACATTAAGAAGTGGCAAGAGGGATGACCAACATTCAATCATTCAAAGCTGTGCGTTCTCAATATCAAATTGTAGGTCTTAACTGTCATTCTGATCAATCCGCTGAACAAACACAAATATTGAGATGCTTCTAGTTGCTGTGAAATATGGGTTTTTATTTCCTGTGCTTTTAAACTTCCATACGAAAAATTAAAAAAAAAACAAAATATGCTTTTAAAATGTACCCTGCTTTAAGCAAAACAGAGTAATGCACAAATTAGCTACTGGCTTGTGTTTCAGGAGAACGTATTATCCACACCAAACGTCTAGGCAGGAAAATTATATTGTATAGTAGAGCAAGACCTCCCTAAAAGTCAATAGACAAATGTTAGATTCCCAAAGAATATAGCTCAGACTCTCTGGGATCTCCAAGAAAAACATCAGATCCAAAAAGAACATTTTCATTGAGGAGAACTTGCTTAGCAATCAAGAATCTAAAAATAGTGTGTTCCCAGCCATGGGGAGCTACGTAATTCATTAGGTTTAGTGCAAATAAAAATCTGAGGGTCCTTGTTTAAACAACACAGGTGGTGGGGGAAGCTTGTTCCTTTCTTCTACAGCCACTCCCTCTCTCTCATCTCATCTTCTTTTTTTTTTTTTTAAGATTTTATTTATTTATTTTGAGAGAGAACATGAATGGGGCGGTGGGGGTGGAAGAAGGGCAGAGGAAGAGACAGAGAGAAAGACCCTCAAGGCGACTCCCCGCTGAGCGCAGAGCCCGACATGCAGATCTCATGACCCTGAGCTCATGGCCGGAGCCAAAATCGAGAGTTAAACACCTAACTTACTGAGCCACCCAGCTACCCCATCTACCAGTGTTGGCTTTTCACTTGCTACCTAAAGTTCCACTCTTGACTATGAGAAGAGTCCTGGGCGAGGGCAGACCTCCACAGGCCCACAGGACCTGCTGGGGTGACTTAGCACACAGGTGCATATACCCGTCCCCTGCTCTCTCAGTGCCTGCCCCCAGAGTTCTCTGCGGGCGGGAGCCGTGAGAGGTGGCTGAGAGCTGTCTCAGGGGAAGGAGGAAGTCAAGGAAAGCAGATCTGTACATGAGGGATCTGAGAGTCCAAGTCCCAGCGCCCAGCTCCATTGTCCCATGGGACTCCATGTATAAAACACAAGACCAAAAATAAAATCATTAAGATTTTTGATAGTGACCACAGACATGAAACCTAAGCCCCTTCGGAATGTGTGGCCCTTTGAGACTGCATTGTTCCCAGTCCCAAGAAGCCAGCCGGGTCCCCAGCTCTAGACCAGAGTTTTTGGGGCTATTGACATGAAAGGCTAGATAATTCCTTCTTGTGTGGCAGTCATGGGCATTCTAAGATGTTTCCTAGCATGTCCTGTGTCTACCCACTGGACACTCGCCAGTGTGATGACCAGTCATGTCTCTGGACGTTGCCAAATATCTCTTGGGAAATAAAATTGTCCCTGGTTGAGAACCAAAGCCCCAAATTAATACCTACCTGCACAAGCCCAGGATGACGTACGTACTCCTGACATTCCCCTACTGACAAGCAGAGGAGAGATTCTAAGACGCACATAACCTATGATAATCATTAGCAGTTACCAATTAAAGAGGCAGGAGGCATCAAAAGATGAGGTTGATGTTGACCTGTGGTGCATAGTGCTGACCCCCACCCCCACCCCGGACAACGGCGGCTTGGGGCAAGGTGCAGGTGATTCAGCCTGGGAAGGGAGCTGACAAAAAAAGCTCAAAGGACACATTTCCTCCTCTTCCAACAGAAGGCAGAGTCCAGTTACTACTCTACTCATCTCCTATTTGCTCTGAGGCAAATACATCAAGCAAATCTCCCCCACAGGGTAAGTCTCGTGAGGATTATTGCTTGGACTTCATAGAGCTGGAGGTGGGAAGGGTAGGTCAGACAGCGTCAAGAGCACCATCTAAGAGGGCATTGCCTGGGACTCGCAGGCTCAGGTAGAGAGTGTTTTCCACCATCCACTTCTGAGGATCCCGTACTGATTTTTAATTTATGAAAATTGTATTTATATTCATAGCGTCTTCCTAGGGACCAAACTCCCAGGGCATTAGTTGGCTTAATATGACTGATCAGCAGCTTGTTTTGCCATCGTTTACCATCTCCCCCCACTACCCCCCCCCCAGGTCCCCTTCCCCTCCTCCCCACCTTTTATCTCTGAATTCAGCTTTTCCAAGAGACTTTCTTTACTTATGAGCTGGAGTAAGTCTCCCCCCTTCCGGGCCAGATCAGTTATGGGATAAAGGTGGGATGGGTACTGGGAGGGCAAGCACAATGTAGTGCATTCAGCTGCTTCTCCAGTCTTGTGTCCTCCATCTCCTTGCACAGCCCGCAGCCTGACACAGATGCGCTCAGTCCCACACATTTCCCCCCGCCTTGTCTTCCCTCGTGGTGCGCCCATGCCAACTGCTTGCCTCTACACCTCTTGAGCTCCTTTCATCCATCCAGACCCAGATCAGCGCAGCTTCTGCTGTGAGCCTCCTTGACCATTCCATTCCATTCCACGACAATCTCAGGCTTTCTGAATCTCATGGGCACGCGTGGTCTGTGCCGCACCGGGGGCACCCCCCTAGCACATAGCGGTCGGTCAGTTACCATCTATGGACGAAGAAAATCTCACAATTGTAAGTCAGTGCTACGTGTTGCCGTGCTATGCTTCGTCATTCTTCCCAACTATATCATAACCCTTGAGAGCAGAAGATGCCCTTCCATGGGATGGATAAATTAACGTGTAATTAGTCACTACTTCAATTCTATGCTCTTAGTTTGTCCCCTTCTCAAATCGGAACAGTCCTGAAGAAGGACTCTTTATTCTCTACCCTTGAAAAACCATCAGTCCCCCAATTCAGCTCTTGCCAAGCTCTCGAGTTTTCCAGTCAAGGAAAACATTGACATTTTCTCGATGCTTCCTGCCAAATGACTGATTATCTATCAACTCTGGGATTGCGTTCTTTTGGCTAAATAGTCATCCTACCAGGAGCTGTTTTTCCATGTGTTATAGTTTCCCTACATGGCAGGCATAAACATTGTGATTATTATTTTAATAAGAAGAGCACAGTCCCTTATATTTCTAGAACCAAATTAAGAAGCATAAGGGAATTGTTTATTCAGTTGGAGTAAACTGAGAGTAATTTCTTATTAGAGATATTCAGGTAAATCTGAAAAGCATAAATGATCTTACAAAAGCATGAATGAATCGGACACCATTTGTGGCCTGATAGAAGTAACCGTCTCTTTACATACACTGAGGATGGAACAACATCATGAGATTAATCAGCTGAACCGATAAATAAAAGTAAGTTAACAGAGTGAACACAGATGAGCAGTTATGGTTCGAGCCTGGCAAAACAGGGAGGGAACCTATGTGGTGCTAATCAAAACTCATACAATTTGGTTGGTGTATTTGTAATCTCTGCAAATAAACAATAATGTAGATCTCTGGAGAAATGTTCAACGGTTGTCGTCAGTACAGGTCAGTTAATATAGGTCAGTCTTAATTGTGAATATATTTTGATTCCTGGAACACCTGCTGACCTACCATTGATCAGTGCAGAAGCATTAAAAGATACCTAAGATATGCAAGTCTACTGGGGCCCCTGGGTGGCTCAGTCAGTTGAGCATCTGCCTTTGGCTCAGGTCATGATCCCAGGGTCCTGGGATTGAGCCCCACATCAGGCTCCACACTCAGTGCTGAGTCTGCATCTCCTTCTTCTTCTCCCTCTATGGTCTCTCTCATTCTCACTCTCTCTCAAATAAATAAAAATCTTATTTAAAAAAAAAGAAGATATGCAAGTATAAGATATGTAGAGTATATGGAGGGATTCCACTTTTAAAGGTTTGTCTAACTGTTGCTGAGATTAATATTAGAATATTACCCAGTCACTTAAAATTAAGACGACATGTTCAAAAAACCTTCCAAATGAAAGTTTTATGATTTTACATAATCGAGATCTACTACACGGGACTCTAAAAACGGGAGGGTTTTGTTACGCTAGTTTATTTTTTTAATAGGAAGTATTCATTTAGAATGGATTCTGAGTTTTTTGTTTTTTTTTTTTTAGAAATTTAAACATAGAATGAAATACTTTGAAATAAGGTGTATATATCCATGGAGGAAAATTAAAGAAGAAAGAATGCAAGTCACAAAAGTGGTCAAATAGCAGAAATTTGCATGTGTTGGTGAAAAGTGGGGAGAGGGGCTGGAAGAGCAGTCACGATATATTCTATCCAGGACAGACTGGCCAGGAAAGTGCACCTGCCCCAGCAGCTTAGAGGAGACTGATACCGACTGGACTTGGGGGCTGGTGTGTTTTATGTTCCCAGCCTCAGAGGCACCCAGCACGAGGAACGGCCATCAACGCATCCCCCTTGGTGTCACATTCTGGAGCAGCTGAGATCTGCCCACACGGGGGTGCAAAATGTGTAAATAAGCTGCTTCAAGGGTACGTGGGGGTAATATGCAGTGTGAGGACCAGGGAGCCGTTGGAAACTCCTCCAACGAGCAGTTTAGGTTTGAAAAGGCTGCATCGCATTTGGAAGTGCCAGAAAGAGAACGTATTTTCAATCCCCAAATGGATTTTCTCTTTCTGGCCCTGTGTCCCATGTCCAAGAAAGGATGCGGCGCTTCGAGGTGCTTAGAGGTGAACGTTGATACTTTCCTGAGGGCAGAGCAGCCAGGCCTGGGTGTGTTCCTGGCATCGCCATGTGCTGTTCTAACGGGATGAGCTTCTCCTCTGGCAAGACCCCACCTACCTGCATGACCATTTCATTGTCCTGCCTTTGTTTTTTGCCTGTAAAAATACCATAGTAGACACTAGTGGCACAAAAACTACCACGATGCAGAATGAGTGCAGGAAGGAAACATCCCAATGACTCGAAAAGCGAGTTAGTGGACTGCAGATTTTCCTGTCATGCCTTGGGGACAAATTACAAATGCAAAGCTGCCACCTCTTGTGAGACGCTGGGCATGCTAGACACGTTGTGTACAGTCTTGCTCCTCCTCCTGCCACAGAAGCCACCCTGCGCTCCAAACGGCTCAGCCAAGGGGTATTCATTCGTTCACCCGAGCGTGGCTCTTTGACAAGTGACAGACTCAATTTTATTCCAACATTGGAAAAAATGGGGAATGGCGTTTAATATGATTGATAGAAAATTCATCCTCTCTCTCTCTCCTTGTTTTTGAGTCATCACCAATTTCCACATTACATAAACATCGGAATCAGCCATTCTTAAAGTGAATACCATTCTTCCCACTACTTAAAATTGTATGTCTGGGAAAAAAAATATGTTGTTTATGTAATTTTCTTCTCTGTAGTTGATTAAAATAGTACTATGTTCTTAAACATTGGTATATGGTCATTAGCATAATAATGAACATAACGCTCAAATTGCCATTATTATTAAGGTTTCCTTAAATAAACAGTTTGCTTTCGGTTAATATAGAAAAACAACTTATTATTTTTTATTAAAGTAAATTAAGGCATAATATTCTCTAGAGCCAGTAAATACCAGAGAGAGAGACAGAGAGACAGATGAGAGAGAAAGAGAGAGAGATGCAAACAGCATTCCTATGTCATCATGTAGAAGATAAAGCTGCCATTTCAGAATTTCCAGAAAGGGTGTCCTACTAACACCAACCCAGATGTCCTAAGAAGGGGATTTCTGATTGTCTGGCCCCTGAGAGATGTGGATGACCCCCAGTCATGCCAGGTTTCCAGCATCCTACCAGCGATCTCTTGACTCTTCTTTTTTGGTATGACAACTCTGAAAGTTGTGTTTTTTTTTTAAGCACCATTGATGCCACGTTATATAGACTAAACTTAGGCAAATGAAACCTGTTGCCAAGTATCTTTGCCACTTTACCACCTAAAACAACAACACAGAAGACTCGGGAATCGCCAGGATCCCGGTTCCTGAAGGGTAAAAAAGACATGCGGCCATCATATTTACAAAAAACAATGCTTGTGAGTGATTAGAATTCACATGGAAAACTTTGTAAGGAATTTAAGGTATTAATAAGTACTCTAATATCATGTCCGGATATTTGACAAAGAAATATTATTTTTAGATTACAAATAAATACAGATTTCCCCTTGCCATCTGAAAGTAGAGCATTCCTATGAAAACTTTTTTTTAAGCCCAAGTGGTATAAAGCAAAGAAGCAATTACCATTTGTTTATAAGGAAATTTTTTTGAGCTTTCCCAGACCCCTAAAATAACCTCTTTTAGGATTTTCTGATGCTTTCAAAGACATCTTGCTAACAGATACATGAAATAAATTGAGATAAAGCTCAGATCCCCCAACACAGTTCAAAGCTATGGTCCTCGCTGCTGAGATGCCCAGGATAGAGCAGGGCAGGGAGCCTGGTCCTGCCGCCCTCCCTGCTTGGGATGTGCGCTACCCCCGTAAGGGCTCACGGCGATCAAATGCTCACCACGACTTTTGCTTTTCAACCTTTATTGTAAAAGTGAAAACCATCCTCAGCTTTCTTTTGGTTACTGAAAACAGGTAGTAGTGTAGGACTTTGGCAAAACCAAAGGAGCATAATGCAAACTTTCAAAAAGCAGGGGACATCTCGTAAGTACAAAATAAACTCACGCTCGTTTTCCACAGTTGTTGCCCTGGCCGTCTGTAGAGAGGAATCCTCCTTTCTTTACGCGAATGCTTCCAGGTTCCATGGATTCGGGTCTTTGATCTTTTCAGAACATTTCACAGTCAACACATTCTTCTGAAGATAAAACTCATCAAAAAGATTAGATGAATAGACAAATTCTATAGTCGCTGAGCTTTGACTCTCAAATCCTGGTATTGCTTTCATTCCGGTTGTGTGCATCAGGGTCTTCACGGGAAACAGACACACTTATATAGGGGAATTGAGAAAAAGTCTGATAAGGAGATGTTCACACGTGCGGGTAGGTTTCAGGCAAGTGGACACGCAGGGCTGGCTTCTTGGGCCTGCCATCCCTACTCACACAGGTCCCCGTGCTTCAAACCCTGTGCTTGGGGTGGTGCTCTACTATTGCCACCTTGAAAGTTTCAATAATTTTTTTAACTGGGTCCCCCACATTTTGTCTCCCCTGCACCCCACAAATTATGTAGTCAGTCCTGTCAACAGGAGATGTTGAAGTACCTGAAGAAATTCTGCTCCAGACTCCCTTCAGACTCAAGCCTGCAAACCAACTCTTCTCAAGGCCTCCAGCCTGCTGCTGACCTGCCTCACTGATTTCAGGCTTGCCAGGCCCCACAGTCATGTGAGCCAATTCCTTAAATAAAATCTAGACAGGAAGATCTAGAGATAGATAGGGGACAAGTTACTCTCCCAATTTTCTGTTCCTTCTGTTCCTTTCAATGTATAAATAATAGTCATCTCTCTTTCTCTCTCTTTCTATTCAGAGAGATAAAGATGTATATAGAATATTATATTATTTTTTATATTTTATAGATGACAGGTAGGTAGATAGATCCAGTGAAATACTCCAGACCTAACTCTTCTCCATCCTAAAATTTCTCTCTCAAATCCTCTCTTTGCCTTAAGCTAATTGGAAACTAAAGAACAGGAGAATTCGTTTATGCAACCTACAAATATTACCATTTGAGGCACAGAGCAAGGTGGAGAAAATTGAGAATAGATCCAGAGGGCAAAATAATAATCCCCAGCATTCTAATATAGTTTTCTAATTGTAACATTCGAAATGGAGTTTCTAGTCGATGTAGTACATAGCTATCATGCAATGGTTGCCTTAGCACACTGAACTTTTTTTTTTCAAATTCATGAGATTTGCTTGCTATTCCCTCTTCAAAGAGGAGGAAACAAAGACTTAGAAAATTCAGGAAATGTGTCCAATGTCAGACAGCTACCAAATGACAGAGCTGGGATTCCAACGCTAGTCTGTCCAATGCCAGACACAGTGGTTTTGGCTAATTCCTAAGCTGACGCAGATGTTTTTCTTCAGTGCACTCCTAGCCTCAATAAACTCCCATACAAAATATTCAAATTATTTCCAGCATCTCCCTTGTATCCCATGATCAATTTATATCCTTCCCCTACAATCTTGCTCTCCTCCTAGCTTTATTCTCCTGGTGGGAAATTATTTTTGCTGAGATGTTCGTACCAGTGTACCCCAGAAGGTAAGAAGTTTTCTCAAATACGGCATTCACAGCATCTGCAGCTGACTGCATGGAAAGCGTTTTTCATAGTTGTGTTTTCGTGACTATTCATTTGTCTACCAACTTTTTTGAATATCTTTGGAGAGGAAAGAATTAGAAGGTCGTTCTGTTTTGTTTTGTTTCCACACGTTCTACAACTCTTTACGCTGACGGTGTGAATACCTGGCAATCAACATCTAGCGAGTAAATATTTTGATAGTTTAAGAATCTGGGTGGTGATGTGTTTGATCACTTCCAACAGGAAGTCTGGGCTGAGAGAGTCTTGACCTTGTCTCAGCCCTACCCACCAGAGCAGGAAAAAGTACCAGGCATCAACTCAGACATGAGTTTTGACAGGAGATTAAGTAGGACAAGGAAACAGTTCAGGCTCAGCAAATCTCCTGCAAATGGGGCTCCAAGATGAAGTGTAGTATCTGGAGGCTGCCGCTTCACAGGAGTTCCAGAACATGCAGGCACCACCAAAGGCATCTATCAGAAGTAGTGGAATTCCATTCAAAGGTCAGGATTTAAGACCAGAGCTCTTGATTCAGGAGTGAGGATGGCAAAAGTAAGTTAGGGTCCATAAAGAGAAATTGCCCCGAATTCTAAGCAGTCTTCTAAAACGAAGTACAATTTTAACAACTGTCACAGGAACAAAGAGCAGGGCAGAGACCTGTTTATCCAACTTAAACCCCATACCAAATCTTCAAAGCTAGGCTTAACAGTAGACTCAAGGCCTGCCTGCCATTCTTGGACCATGCCTGGCACAAGATAAGTCAGCCCCGAGCAACTGATGGGGGCAGAGACTGGATCAGAATGAACTCCACAAATACCAGCAGAATTTGTTTCAAACATCAGATGATATTTATTTTTTAACTGAGATACAAAACGGAGTCCAACTTAGAGTAATCAGATATCCTAGACTAAAGATTCATTGACTTATTAAGAGCATATATTGTGTTCTGGTTTTGAGCTCTAAAGTCCCAAATGTGTTGGGATCCTCTTGGTCAAACTAAAGGAGTTTGACAGAGGCTAGATGGAATGTTAATTTTGAACCTGGGGGCTCCTATCAACTCTTGTTCTTTATTTTTTTTAAGATTTTATTTATTTATTCATGAGAGACACAGAGAGAAAGAGGCAGAGACCCAGGCAGAGGGAGAAGCAAGCTCCATGCAGGGAGCCTGACGTGGGACTCGATCCCGGGTCTCCAGGATCACACCCTGGACTGAAGGTGGTGCTAAACCACTGGGCCACCAGGGCTGCCCAACTCTTGTTCTTTAATTTCTCTGATTATGTATGAGTTTTATGTAATGATTAATATGGGGTGGAGGGCTGTGTATACACAGTCAACCTCTCAGAAGTGAGTATCTGATTGGCTTTCTCAGACAAGGAGGATTTTGGCCATGGCTTCCTACGCTCATGTAGGATCACCTATGTATCCAGAATTCCCAGATTTTAAATGGCAATCTAAATGGTTGTTCATTTATTTATACATCAATTTTTTAAATTTATACGAGTGATAATTATGTAGGAGATTTTTAGTTGATAGGCCCCAACAATGGGTTGCACACGATTGTGATATTCATTTGATGGAAACCTCTGAACTGTCTCTTACGTCAAATGCTAAGTGGTTTTGTCCACTTAGGGCCTGAATAAAGACATCGATCGACACTTTGATAGGATGATTGATAATCTCGTATAACCTCAGGATGCAGAGAGAACCTGCCACCATTATGAGGTATGACCCTCCTGTAAGATCAGATCTGTGATGTGTGCAGAAAGTGGAGGCTCTACTTTGAACACACTTCACAATTTTTATATTATTGGCCTTGTTCATTCAATAGCATGTAGATCTAAATCTACCGAAGCCATCCATTTCCACTCTATATGTTAAAGTAGCTATTTAAATGGTATAATTATTTTTTTCTAGGACTGTGGACACACTTGACCTTATGGTTCTAGATATCTTAGGAAGGTTGACTTTGAAATAATTTTTTGACTATGATAGAATATTTGCCATTTTCCTTGAAGAAAGTCGGGCATATATAGTAAACACCAACTCTAAAAATATCAAAGAGCACCAATTGTAGATTATAAACCATCGCTGGGAGGCAGAATCCTCTCAGGATTAAACATTTATTTATTTATGTTATTGATTCAAGGTCACCACATGAATACAAGGACACCACAAGCAAACAGAAGAAAGTCTTAGGACATTTTTTTTTTTTTACTGCTTTTGTGGATAAGTTTACTGAGGGTGACCCTAAATTTATAAATACAAATCATTTTAGAATGTACATTAAGTATTTTTAAAGTGTAACTGACAAATCATTTAGATCTATGTTAATCAGCTATACTTTAAATGCTTTGGGACGATGATAATGGTAGCTGCTATAATTTCTTATTAATAAGTGGCATATATGTGTAGTTCATTAAAGGTGCATTTGGGGGCTCTTTGGATTTCTCAAGAGATAGGATAAATTTCTTAGGTAAATATGACCAAGAATTTTTCAGCAATTAACTGTGAGCACCATATAGTTATTTGCACCAGAGAAAGATAAAACAGTGAAAAGTTTGCAAGAAGCAGCCATAACCTAAGTAGACAGATTAAAAAAAAAAAAAAAGATAAGTAGATGAAGGGTCAGGACTTCCGGACTCTGAGGATAAACTAAGATTTTGCTGCTAGAAATTAATGAATATACCAACAGAAAAGAGCAGACTAATAAATAAACCAAAGGACTATATTCTTTGCAGAAAAATTACATCCTAGTTAAATCATTAGCTATCTACTCAAAAAAATAAGATGAAAGCTCAAACAATATATAAAAATGGGAATGTGGTAATATTCAAAGGCGTAGGGGATTTAAAAAATTATGGGGGTACTTTGTTTCTAAGTACAAAACTGTTTTGACAATCTGACTAAAATAGTTTTTTTCTACGAAAATACAACTATGTCCACTGCCTTAATAAAATTCTCAGTGAACTACTATCTCCAAACATACTCCAAGCAATTGCACAGATTAAGTCTTTCAAATGTACATGGAAAGAAAGAAGAAAATCTCTTTCTCTTGTTTCACTTGGGTTCAAAACCTGTCCTAAACCCACTTTACTGAAATTCCTTACCCTCCTTTTGCCTCCATTTTGTAATTTGTAAAATGAGGATGCGGATAGCATTTCCTTCATAGGTCGGTCATGAGCACTAGATGAACATTTGTGAGGCATTTAGGATGGCCGTTGGTGCTTAGTTCTATATAAGTTTTTGTTAAATAAAATCAAATATCTAACAAACACAATTTTTTAAAACCACTGCAATCTTATCTACAAATCTTACTGTAAATGTCACAAACATTAGCAAAATTATTTCACCAATGCAGTGATAACATACAATGAAAAACACAATTTTATGTCAGAAATGCAGTGGTGATAGGCTAGGATTACAATTTACTAAATTCAAACAATTCATATAAGTAGTTTAATATTTCATGATACAAAGTTTTTAAAAAACAAAATTATATCAAAAAATGTTTCTTTCTATAATTACTACTTACCTAGAGAAAGAAGTAACAATTTGAAAGGAAACAAGTGAAAACATAAAATACAGTATTGAATTGAATATTTTTTTCTAAAAAATAACACTACAGGCAACTAATACTTTTAAAGATATTCTTTAAAAGGCTCTGGAGAAATAGACATTTTCCACAGAAGAATTCCCTTTGAACTGAGGGGAAAAAAATCTAATGTAGAATTAATGCTTTTTAAAAATCAAATTGTTCTACACGTAAAGTGCCCAGAGCAACTAGAAGTAATAATATATTCCTTATGTTCTCTTTATGTTAATAACTATATTTTTAAGAAAAGTGAGACCAAAAAAGTTATTTGGGTTCAATCATCATCAATATGAATTCTAACATTGTGAATTTCATGCTTGCAAATAGAACCTTTGCTACCATGAATTATTTCGCAATTTTAAACTTGCCTGGAATCATGAGATAACTTTTGGCTGGACATCTTAAATTTCTATATTAAACAAAGAAAAGAAGAAGGAATGTATACCCCGAGAACAAGTAGGATTCCTTTTTTCTTGTTTCTATTTTTCCGTTTATTTCTACATAAAGTATATAGAAAACACTCCTCAATCTCCTGTTCAAGAGAAATTTGAAAAGCAAACATTTGTTGAGAACCTCAAGGAAGGAGTAAGGAGCTATGAAAACTTAAAAGTGCACAAAATAGGTTCTCTCTTTGTGAAGCTCGTGGTCTCGTTGGAGGGAACAACACAACCATCGCCGAAGCCCTTTGAGGACATGAGCGACTTAAGGCGTAATGGCACTTTGGTCTCAGAAGAAAGAGGTATGGGAGGTCTTCGAGAAGATGGGGGACTTCAGCTGAGTCTGGAAGAGTTAGAGGATCTGAGTGGGTGATGGGATAGAAGGGGGGGCTGAGATGGAAGGTAAAAGCCGAGCCTGGTCTTTGCAGTGTCCTGAGGCGATCTCCCATCTGGAGGCTGGAATGCTTCCATCAGAAGTGAGATTTTTAGGACAAGATTCAGTCCATATTGAAAGTCAGCCTTCGTCATACAGGAGAAGTCATGGGCAGCATCAGAAGTAGACAGAGGAGTCAACCTGAAGTCAACCTGAAGCTGGGGCTACAGGAAACTTCCTTAAGTCCTTGAGCAGTGAAGTAACATGAGGAAAGGTAACCCCTAGAAGATAATTCGGCTACTCTGTGCCATCTGGATTTAAAGAAAGAACATCGTAGGGTCAGGACCATCTGCAGGGATCTGTTGTAGCACTGCGGATGTCAGAAGGTGTCATCTGACCTGTTGTAACACTGCAGATATTAGAAGGTAAAGTGGTTTTGAAACGTGCACACGAATTCTTCAGTTTCCTCCTTTTAATAGGTGGAGCCTAATTCCCCTCTCCCTTGGTCAGCTGGGTGCAATGACTCTTTGGGTGTATTCCAACCAGTAGAATAAAGTGGAAGGGATGGTGGGGCACTTCTGAGACTACACCATAAGAATGTATTGTGGATTCCTCCTCGCTTGGTTTCTCGGGGAAGTTAGCTGGCAGTCAGGAGTACTTCTCTGGAGGGGCCCACGTGGGGAGAGTTGAGGTTTCCAACCAACGCCCAGCTAGAAAGTGAAGCCTCTATAGCACAGCCATGAGACTGAACCTTCTTGAAACAAGTTCTTCAACCCCAGCCAAGCCTGCAGATGACTTCAGCTCTTGCCGATACTCCGACAACAACCTCATAAGTGACTCTGAACCAGAACCAACTGGCTAAGCTACTCCCAGATTCCCGATGCCTGAAAATTACGTGAGCTAGCAACTGTTTGTTCTTTTAAGCAACTCGGTTTTGGGGTAACTTGTTATACCACAACAGAAACCAATAACAGAATGAAAGTCTAAGAGAGCTAACAACAACTGGCTGGTTTTCTGTTGTTGGTTGGTTAGTTTCTAATGCTTTTTAGGGAGGGCAAAGGGAAATATGTGTAGAATGCAACAGTTTGACCATTTCAAGTAACAGAAGAAAACCTCAAATAGTTGACGTGACGTAGTAGCCTTGGTAAAGTTGGAAGGTAGCCTCATTCTGAGCCTAAGCCGTGCTGGTAAGATCAGCACCTTATGGAATCTACTCATAGTTTTGAAATATCAAGACGTAAAGAGATCAGGCCCTGAAAAATAAAATTGGGAGATCAATGTAAGATTCAGAAAAAGAAAAACAAAACAGCTACAATGGAAGAAAAACTATGAAGAGGGTATGTAAACTTGTCCTTGCTCTGGGCTCCAGCCCCAAACCCAAATCCATGGGAAATCAATTTATACTCAGATGGGAATTTGGCAAGCATAGAATTAAGGAAGACATATCTGATCTAAGTGGTGGTATAAACTAAAACTTCAAAATAGAGAAACTGTTTTGTGTGATCCTCATTCTTTGTATTTATTAGCTAAGGTCTCTGTGCCTTAAGCAGTGTTGAATAAATTCTTATAATTATGCAGACCAATTTCTTAGCTGACATACCCCACAGCATACAGCTTGTTGATATTGATTATCTTTTATGTTGTTCACTTCTTCGAGATGCACTATACACATTAATCCTCTTAGTAGGTTGTCTCAAATATAGGTAATTTTGCCCCTAGAATTAGCACTGTGTACTGAGTATGATATCTTTTCCTTTTTTAAAAGATATTTATTTATTTATTTATTTATTTATTTATTTGAGAGAATGAGAGAGGTGAGAGCATGCGTGAATGAGGGAGGAGCAGAGGAGAGGGACAAGCAGACTCCACACTGACAGTGGGGCCCATTGCAGGGCTCAGTTTCACAACCGTGAGATCATGAGCTGAGCCAAAATCAAGAGTCAGAGCTTAACCCACTGAACAACCCAGGCATCCCGGGTGTGATACCTCTTACTCTGCCCCTAACAAAAGAAAAATGGGGGCGCCTGGGTGGCTCAGTTGCTTAAGTGTCTGCCTTTGGCTTAAGACATGATCCCAGGGTTCTGGGATTGAGCCCCACGTTGGTCTCCCTGCCCTTTGGGAATCTGCTTCTCCATTTCCCTCTGCCCCTGCCCACAGCCCCACTCCAACTCCCTCTCCCTCAAATAAGTAAATAAATTATTTTTAAAAAAATAAAAGAAAAATGATGTTAGGGCACCTGGGTAGTGCAGTTAGTTAAGCATCTGACTCTTGGTCTCAGCTCAGGTTATGATCTCATGGTCACAAGACTAAGCCCTACATGGGGTTCTGAGCTGCATGTGGAGCCTGCTTCAGAGTCTCTCTTCCTCTTCCCTCCCTCAACACCCTTGGTGTTCTCTCTCTTAAAAAAAAAAAAAAAAAAAAAAAAAAAAACATTCTGGGCAGTCTGCGTGGTTCAGCGGTTTAGTGCCACCTTCAGCCCAGGGTGTGATCCTGGAGACCCAGGATCGAGTCCCATGTCGGGCTGCCTGCTTCTGTCTCTGCCTGTGTCCCTGCCTCTCTCTCTCTCTCTCTCTCTCTCTCTCTCTCTCTCTCTCTCTGTGTGTGTGTGTGTGTGTGTGTGTGTCTCATGAATAAATAAAAATCTTTAAATTTCTTTTTCTGGGATGCCTGGGTGGCTCAGCGGTTTAGCGTCTGCCTTTGGCCCAGGGCGAAGAGCCCCGCAGGGAGCCTGCTTCTCCCTCTGCCTGTGTCTCTGCCTCTCTCTGTGTGTCTCTCATGAATAAATAAATAAAATCTTTTTTAAAAATTTCTTTTATGAAAAAAATAAAAAAAAAAATTTCTTTTATGACTCTTATATATATGTTCGAATTCTACAAATATGACTCAATGGAATCAGGAAACATAGTCTACGGAGTTTTGATGATAATATCTAGTCTCTCTGCTTTAGTTCCACAACAATAACATAAAGATTCAACCTTGCATAAGTGGAATGCTGATATTACTGACAGAAATGAAATTGTTGGTATTAAGGCCAGTTTTGAATAAAAGAGAAAGTTATGCTAAATTTGTGTTCCCCCAAGGGGTGTTTCTCAGGGTAGTAGTTCAGCAAGTTAATTGAATCTGTTCATAAATAGATTCTGTAGTCAAAATATTTGAGTAGAAAAACCTGGCATACATATTTTGGTATGTGATTTACTGGATGATCTACATATCAATTTTCAATGTTTGAAAGCTATGATAAATTCAGTTGAAGTCATGTAGATGAGAACAACAAAAGAAGAACACACACTGAATCGTGAATCCCTAGTAACTAAACACTACCACAATGCTCTGAAAAGTTGTAATTATCTTTACCACACCGATTTAAAATGAATATAAAACTACTTTGTGAGATGGATCCATACGTCTCTCCCTATTTCCCTCTATTAAAATTGAATTTCAAAATTAAAATAGCTGAAAGGCATTATTTTACTATTAATCCAATAATGTGCAAACAGCTTCCTTGTGCCTAGACAAACAGGAGTTGTCTGAATTGCCATGTTTTAATGATTTAATAAGTAGGAAAAATTAGAGGGTTAATAGAGTCAGTAGGCAAATGTGAGTCTTACTATGATAGTCATTTCCCAATATTCCTAAGATCCAAGAGAGGTAATTTTCATATTTTCCATGGTAAATAATCCTACTAATTAGCAAAGCAATACCCATCATTGCATGCAATGAACTAAAAGGAAGATGAGACATTTGCAATTACAGCAAATGATTAGAAAAAGGCCTCAGGATAAAAAGTATGATCCAACATGCCCTGGTGATGTATATAATGGAACAATGAGTCTATAAAATTTTCCATCAAGTAAATGTCCAATCGTCTGTATTCTATTCAAAGTAAGTTCAGAATAGGATTCAAAAAACACTCTGGGAGATTTGAAGGTAAGGTTGAAAGTACAATTTCTGTCATTGGTGTAGACCGTGTAAAAGTGAAGAATGGGTTTCATTTAAAACTTTACTCTGTTTCCACGATGTTCTTATAAATTTCAGTCATGGTAGAAATAGGCATTTGACAATTTCCAGCAGGCTTTCCCCCCTTCCTTTGTGAAGCCGAAAGTTCCCATATAAACATCTAACTTTCTACCTTTTTCGCACACGTATGGGAACAGAAACCTCTTAAATCTATGTGTAGAGCGGCAATTTGGCATGCCTCGTGCCAACACATAACTTTTTACAACCCGTTGTCGAGTTTACTTGCTGTATTAATTCCAACAATAGGTAGGGTCTTCAGATAAAAAAATATGACACCTAGATAAACGTGTATTACAGATCAACAATACATATATTTTTGGTATGAATATGTCCCAAATATTGCATAGAACATACTACACACAAAAAAGGGTTGTTGTTCATCTTAAATTGGAATTCAACGGTGGTGTTGTGTATTTTCATTTGGTAACTATGGTACCACTAACAACCAGGAATCACCTTTATAAATTAACTAAAAACTTGGGTATGTAAATAGGAATAATAATATTAAAGTGAAGAGATGTGTAATAGATTGTCAGAAAAATATTTTCCTGAAAAATCTAATAGACAATAAAATTGATTTCTTCCAAAAAAGGGAATTTATGTATTGTGAGGTAAGCCTTAAAGTTCCTTGCAAAGTTTCCATTGATGTAAATACAACACAATTTTCTATGCCGTAACTTTGAAATAAGAAGCCCAATTATTTTTTATAACACTTTTATTGAGTATAACTCAAATACCGTAAAATGCACCATCTTAAGGTGTACAGTTTAGCCCTCTGTAGTATATCCACAGAGTCACACAACCATTCCTAAAATAAATTTTAGGGCATCTTTATCACCCAAAAAGAAAAGTGCACCTATTAGCAATTCCTCCGCATTCCTTCACATCTAAGCCCAAATCCTAGGCAAACCCACAATCTTTTTCCTCTCGCCTTAGATTTGCCTGCTCTAGACATTTCATATAAATGGAGTCATGTATTACGTGGATATTTGTGACTGGATGCTGTCATTAACACACTCTGCTCAGGGCTTGTTCATGTTGCAGGATGTACAATACTCTACTTCTATTCTTGAATAAGGTTCCCTTGCATGAATACGCCTCTTTTACTGGCCCATTCGTCAGTTAATGGATATTTGGTCATTTCCACTTTTAAGCTATTGTTAATAATGCTGCTATCAGAGTGGCACACGTATGTGTGTGTGGACCAGTGTTTTCATTTCTCCCTTCAGTAGATTCCTAGAACTGGGATTATTGGGTCGTATGGTAACTTCATGACAGTTCCTGAAAGGTTTTCTAAGTGAATGCCTCATTTTACATTCCCAATACCAATTTACACGGGTTCCGGTTACTCTACATACTCCAAAAATTTTATTGCCTTTTTATTTCTAGCCATTGTAATACATATGAAGTGATATTTCATTGAGGTTTTTTTTTTGTTCTTTTGCTCTAATGATTAATGGTGTTGATCATCTTTTCATGTGTTTATTCATCATTTGTATGTCTCTGTTGGAGAAATCTTTATTCAAATCTTTTTCCCATTTCTTAGCTTTGCTGTTCATCCTCTTATTATTGAGCTATGTAAGGAACTGGATTCTCCCTTAGGGCCTCTCAAAAGAATACAAATCGTCCAACTCACTTTAGATTTTTATAAGAAGATGAGGTCCCCTACGACTCCTCCTTGGTGATGTCACTGTCTCCTGCAAACTTAATGAATTTATTTATTAGTTCTAAAATTTTTTGTTGTTGTTGAGTCTTTAGAGTTTTCCACATATATGATCACATCATCTGGAAATAGATAATTTTATGTCTTTTCTTAATTTGAATGTCTTTTATTGCTTTATCTTGTCTACTTGCTCTGGCTAAGATTTCAAGCACTATGTTGAATAGGAATAGAAAGAATGGACATCCTTGCCTTGTACTGGATATTAGAAGAAAAGCTTTTTTCTATGAATCATGATGTTAACTGTAGGTTTTTCATATATAGCCATACCAGCTGTCAAAATATAGTAAAAGAAACAATTAAGAAATTAGAGTGGTATACAAAAAAAAAATCTATTTAGAAACAAAAGGAATGAAGGAATAGAGGGGAAGAAAGACATAAAACATAGAGAAAACAAAAAGTAAAATGGTAAACAAAATCGTACTTTATCAGTGATTGCATTACATTTAAATAAACTAAACATTCCAATCAAAAGATAGAAATTGTCACATCGCATTTGAAAAATCCAACTACCTGCTGCCTATAAGATATACAATGGATTGAAAGGAAAAGGAAGAAAAAAGAAAACTACATACAATGAAAACAATACCAGGAAGACAGCTGTGTAAGGTCTTGGTCTAGATTCATTTTTGGTTTTTTGCCTGTAGTGCACCAGTTGTTTCTGCACCATTTTTGAAAAGACTATCTTTGCTTCACTGCATTTAGCTCTCCTTTATCAAAGATCGGATGTATATTTATGCAGATCTGGACTCTATTCTGTTCCAATTGTTTATTTCCCTATTCTTCTCCCAAAACCAGACTGTCTTCCTCTCTGTAGCTTTAGTCACGAAGTCAGGTAGTGTCCGTATCTCAGCTTTGTTCTTCTCTGATACTGCGTCAGCTATTCTGGGTCTTTTGTGTCTCCACATAAACCTTACAATCAGCTTGTTCATATCCACAAAATAACTTGCTGGAATTTTGATTGGGATTGCAGTGAATTTATAGATCACTGGAAATAATTGATGTCTTAATTAACAATATTGAGTTTACCCATCTGTGACCATTTATTTCTTTGATTTCATTCATCAGAGGTTTGTAGTTTTCCTCTTATAGCTCTTGTACATATTTTGTAAGATGTATGCCTCAGGGTTTTATTTTTTGTGTGGCTGCTAATATAAATGATACTGTGTTTTTAACTTTAAATTCCTCTTGTTAAAAAAAATAATAATAAAAAACAAAATAAAATAAATTCCTCTTGTTGATTCCTAGTACATGGGGATGTGATTGACTTTTGTAAATTACCTTGTATCCTGAAACCATTCTATACTCATTTATTATTTCCAAAAGTTATTTTGTCAATTCTTTCAGATTTTTCTGGATAGGCGATTATGTCATCTGCAGATAAAGACAATTTTGTTTCTTCCTTCCCAACCTATACATTGTTATTATTACTACTTACTATTATTATCATCATCATCGTTATTCTTGTTTTTGGTTATTGTACTAGCTAGAATGCTCAGTTTGATACTAAAAAAACAGAGATAAGACATCTTTGTCTTGTAAATGAGCTCAGTGGGAAAGCTTTGAGTTTGTCGCTATCAACTATATGCTAACTGGTTTTGTGGATATTTTTCACCTCTTTGAGAAAATTTCCCTCTTTACCTAGTTTACTGAGTTGTTGTTGCTGTTGTTATTGTTGTTTTATGATGAATGAGTGTTGGATCTTATCAAATGCTTTTTCAGCTCAATAATATAACTATGTGGAGTTTTCTGTGCTTTTTTTTTTTTTTAAGTCTGTCGCTGTGGTAAATTATAGTAATTGAATTTTTAGTTTTAAACCACCTTGCATATCTGGGATAAATCCCACTTAATGGTGGTGTATAATTCTCTTCGTACATTGTCAGATTTAATTACTAATAATTTGTTGAGATTTTTGCATCTATGTTAAAGACAGATATTGATCTATAGTTTTCTTTTTGTAATGTCTTTGTCTAGTTTTGATATTAAGATAATGCAGATCCTCAAAAAAAAAAAAAAAGCCATAATGCAGATCTCACTGAATGAGTTAGGAAGTATTCTTCTATTCTCCTAAAGTGACTATGGAGAATTGGTATAATTTCTTTTTTAAATGTTCGACAGAGTTCATCAAGCATTTAAGTTAATTAATAACTCATTGAGCCTATTGTTTTCTATTTTGAGAGATTATTAATTTTTGATTTGATTTATTTGATAGATATGAGCCTATACAGATTGTCTATCTCTTATGTTATCTTTAGCATATTGTGTCTTTTAATGAACTGGTCCATCTCATCTAGGTTATCAAATTTGTGGGTGTAGACTTGGTCATAGCATTTCTTTTTTATGCTTCTATTGTCTATAAGATACCTAACCATGTCCTTTCACTTCTGATATTAATAATTAGTGTTATCCCTCTCTTTCTCTTAATCTGACTAGAAGCTTATCAGTGTTATTGATCTTTTTGAAGAGCCAGCTTTTGATTTCCTTTGATATTTTCTATTGATTTCTTCTTTGCAATTTTATTGATTTCTGCTCTAATTCCTTTTTTCATAAGATAAGATGTAATCGACATATAAAATCATTAGTTGCAGGTATACAACATAATTATTTAATAAATATATATTGCAAAATGATCAATAAGACACAATAAGCGTCTTTAATATCCATCACTACACATCATTACAATTTTTTTTCTTATCATGAGAACTTCTAAGATTTATATCCTCAACAACTTTCCAAAATGCAATAAAATATTATTAACTTTAGTCACTGTTGTACATTGCATCTCAGGGCTTATTTTATAACTGGAAGTTTGCTCTAATTCTTAATATTTCTTTTCTTACACTTACTTTGGATTGTATTTGCTGTTCTTTTCCTGGTTTCCTAAGGTGGAAATTTAGATAATTGGTTTTAGATCCTCAGTGAATTTTTAAATATTAAGTAATATACCTAAAATAATCCTCGCATGGTAGTTGGAACCGACAAGTATTATGGATCTCATTTAAGTTGTAAATAAACAAGGACAAAAACTTAAAGATTTATGTGACATACCCCAGAATCTTGAGTAGTATGTTGATAAATTAGCCATAAATATTTAACAGTTCAGATATTTGTTTTTATTTTGGAGTCTTTTCCAGGTTTTCCAGGTTTTATCAGGATTTAGTCCTTATAAAATCTCATTGGAAATGGGAATCTGTCTCAATAAGATTAAGCAAACTAGAAAAATATTTTTGGAGGGACCCTAGTTTACTATTTCCGATTCTTATTGCCCATTTATGGTGACAATGGGCTACACAGATGTGACTGCACATAATAACGACAATAATTTTATAAAACGCAAAAACTAAAAAAAAAAAAAAAAAAAAAAAAGGATTCCTGTTAGGAGAAGCAGTCATTTTTCCAGGTTTCCCATAAACAGTTAAACAGTCTCTGACATATTTTTGCTCTGAAAATTAGAAACATACGGTAGCACCCAGTAATTTTGGAGTTTATTTCACTTTTGGTGACACATTTAGTTCTGCTGCAACATGAGGTAGTACATTTTTAAACAGGTTAAATTCTGAAGAAATACACAAATACTGCAATAAATATGGTCCTTTACCTGGAAAACTACCTGTTTACTTCAGCAGTGAGCATAAACAGTTCTCACCTTATGAGTTGCTGTAAAATGGAGGAATGGGTTTATCTGGATGAAGAGGGGAAGCTGTAATTAGAGACCCAAAGGGCCGCCTCCCAGGCCCAGGCCCCAGGGAGACTGGTGGAGACCAGAGCTGGGCACACCTGTTTGGCAAATCCCTTCACTTTATTGTATTCAGCTGAACGTGCTTCTTCCATTCGTCATCTACTGTTTTTGTGTTTTTGTTTTTGTTTTTTTGTTTTTGTGGGGGAGACTGCACATAGGCAAATGCAGTATTTGTGTTGTGCTCCAATTGTTTCTTAATCTATCAGTTGTGTTGGAACAAATTTGACTTTTCAAGACCACCATAGCAGAGCTAACTATATATGGAAACTTCTGCATTTAAAAAAAAAAAAAAAGTCTGATTGGATGCTCCCCACAGATGTATGCTTGAGTAAGAAAACTGAGCAAAGGAACCCACCTTCTCCTGCTGGCAGTCCAGGGGCGATTTGGAAAGTCATTTGAGTGGCCACTGTGGAGGTGGCAGAGATAGGGGATGGAGCTGCTGGGGAAACTGAGGATGTGCTGCATGAGAGGCCAGCCACGGCATTTGTGAGCCCCAGAGCAAAACACACTTGCCCCATCAGCTGACACTACGGCCCTCCTTGCCCTCCACTAACCCTGGGTCACAAATATAATGCAATTCTCCTAAACGCTGATAAACAGTCTTTTTTTCCTGGTGCTAGGGTAAACATTTACACCTCTTTTCTAAGCTTTCTTGGAGAATAATTTAAGGAAAGCTGATTTCATTTCATGCCACCAGCCTGTTACACTGGTGAATACGTTCCTCTGTGTATAAATTATATAAAAATAGAATCAAGACTTTAACAGTATCTAACTTCAGAATGGCCATGATGTCTTCATTTGCATAATTTCACATTCTTGAAGGCTTTACTTACAGAAGTATGCAAGAGGTAATACCAGATTGATACGAGGAGATTACAAGTCTTTTAATTTTTTCCTTTTTCATATTTTTTAAGGCTTTAGCATAACATCGTTCATATGCTTCTTTGCTTCTTCTCTACCTTACAGACAGTATTACATTCATTAACTCAGTCACACCTTATTTTAGTATTTTTTGTCTTCTGTTTTGTCACTGGTGTTACAATAAAAGTATAACATATTGGGGCCCCTGGGTGGCTCAGTGGTTGAGCGTCTGCCTTTGGCCCAAAGTGTGACCCTGGGTCCTAGGATCGAGTCCCGCATGGGGTTCCCCACACGGAGCCTGCTTCTCCCTCTGTCTGTGTCTCTGCCTCTCTCTCTGTGTGTGTCTCATGAATAAATAAATAAAATCTAAAAAAAAACATGTATAACATATTTCTTACTTTTAACTATTCTTAGAGTTCTCTGACTCAAATATTTTCAAGCTGCAATCAAATCTAAATGTTTGAATATTTGATATGTTTCAATGATATTTAAAGCAGGTGTTATATTTTCTATACTTGATTTATATATTTATATGTATTATATGTAAATATATGTATATATTATTTATATATTACAAATGCATAATATATGTCTAAATGTACAATTTATATAACATATGTAAACATAATATATAGATACATATTTATATAGAAATATGTGCAACATATATATATGCATATGTAGACATCATATATATATATTTATAATTTGGAAGAGGTGAACCACAGATATTTTCCAATATTTTTTGCAATGACTTGTTTACAGTTAAATACATAAGATGCAAAACTTCAGAGATAGCATGTTCATATTATCCAAGCAGACAAGAAAAATGTTTTTAAAACTTCATTTCTATAACTTAATGGTTTCTAAACCAAGAATTATATTATCCTCCCCCTTGGTTCCTTAAAATCTTCAGTAAAGAAAGTAATTGCATGGTACTGGGCTTAGGGGCTGCCAGATGTGACCATCATTCAGCCTTTCTTTTCTTGACTAAACTTCAAGCAAAGAGAATTATCCAAATCCTATTCTCTAATTATTACTGGGAAATTCTCAGCCCAAGTATTAGGCTTGCAGGCAAAATTACAGGTGCCGGTATTGTTTGGGTGTTTTGTTCCCTTCTGCAGCCCATGATTATAGCTGGTCTTGGACTTTACTCCCTCACATTAGAAGAGGTTAAATCATACTATCAAATAGCCCAGCAATGAACTCATAGCCCCAACATAATAGCACTTGACTTCCAGTGGAAATTTCCTTCTTAAAAACAAGATTTTACC
Organism: Vulpes lagopus; assembly: GCF_018345385.1. Lineage (NCBI taxonomy): Eukaryota > Metazoa > Chordata > Mammalia > Carnivora > Canidae > Vulpes > Vulpes lagopus. The sequence continues at coordinate 2,149,461 of NC_054824.1, forward strand.
TTGTTAGCCCTTTTAGTTTTCCGTTGTTCATATCACATCTACTAAATTTAGGATTTCACTTCAGATTTTTAATTCTTTACTCTCCCTATAACCTACTTTGGTAATATTCAAATATTTTCATTTTCAAGACCTTAAAGATTTTTTTCTGTCCATAACTTTATAATATTTAGATAAATTTGGAACTTCAGAATTTTGCAGTATCGATCCTTGCTTATAGTAAAGCATTTCATTGTACTTACACAACTACTGTTTACAGATGATCAACTCAAGGATTAAAACAAAGCTATGCCCTTCACATTAGGTTGAATGCAGAGATCTCAGTTCATAAGGATTCAGATTCTCTAATTCTATATGAAGAGTTTTTTTCTTCATAAACTTAGGGAATATATGAAATCACATGCATTCAAGTAAATTACCAAACAAAGAAACTCCATCATAATACATTATTTTATGATTTATTTGGTCAAATCATTCCATTAAAAACATAGTTAAGCAGTAAAACCTGATGTGTCACTAGTAGCCTCAAAAAGGAATCAACCTAAACTTCTAACACTGACAACCTCAAAGTGTTCTATGACACTTTCAATATAGCAAATTTTGGCAGAGCCTCACGCTAATAGAAATTTTTATCTTGAACTAATTACTAATTTTGTAACAAAACATTCAATAAAACTATTTATTAGAAACTACATGCCCACAGGTGTTAGAAATTTTTCTGAAATAAGGGAAGCCCAGATGGCTCAGTGGTTTAGCGCCGCCTTCACCCTAGGGTGTGATCCTGGAGACCCTGGATCGAGTCCCACATCGGGCTCCCTGCAGGAAGCCTGCTTCTCCCTCTGCCTGTGTCTCTGCCTCTCTTTCTCTGTGTGTCTCTCATGAATAAATAAATAAAATCTTTAGAAAAAAAACCCGAAATTTTTCTGAAATAAAACTTAATACTCTTAAGTCTGATTTAATTTTATTCTAGTATTTTGACAAAAAAAAAAAAAAAAGAAGATTTTTTTTTTCTAAACCTTACATTTCAAGATCCATTAGTCACATAGTTTACCCACTAAAAATCGGATTTTATTATGGTTTCCCTGAAGCATTATTTGTATTTTTTCATATTTCTTTATATCCAATATGTCTAATGTCCCTCACATGAAAGAGTCCACAAAACTTGTCACCACAGCATCGCCCTCCTTGCTACATCATGTTTGCACCGCTCAAGTTCTGGGCTAATTCCGGGTCATTTATTCTTGTATCATCCATGTACTTAAGCAAACATTTATTTAATATCTACTCTGTACCAGATAAATTTCATAGGTATGAAAAATCATCAAGATTAAGTCACTAGGGGATCCCTGGGTGGCGCAGCGGTTTGGCGCCTGCCTTTGGCCCAGGGCGCGATCCTGGAGACCCGGGATCGAATCCCACGTCAGGCTCCCGGTGCATGGAGCCTGCTTCTCCCTCTGCCTGTATCTCTGCCTCTCTCTCTCTCTCTGTGACTATCATAAATAAATAAAAAAAATTAAAAAAAAAAAGATTAAGTCACTAGTTTCAAAATGCTCAGAGGAGAATGGGAGGACAAGTAAAAACAAGATACAGGTGCACATGATACATCTGAAGATAAGCATAAACATAAGAAACTCTGAATCTCCTGGTGTGAATTACACAAGGCCGGGGCCTGTAGTATTAATAAGAGTTAGGCACGTGGAAAGCGAAGGAGGAAATGGGAAAAAGTACCAAGAAGTAAAAAAGAATATCCTGCATAAGGGTTTTGGAGTACACACGTTACATGCCGGTTGGTGATCATGGGTAGCAAAGGTAGTGTTGAAGATGAGAGAAGGAATGGGATGGCAAGGAGGCTGCAAAGGTGCAGACATAAGAGTAGTGGGCATGTGTCCAAAGTCCAGTGAGTCACTGAAGACTTCAAGGGAAGGGTTTCCATTAAAGTTTTATTTTAGAAAGATCATAGAGGAAAAAGAGCAGAGAACAAGCTGAAATGTGACACTAGAAAATTGTGGATGTAATTAGGAGGATGCTGTACTCAGCCAGAACAGAAATGTTATGAGAGAGTGAGCTGGGGATAGGGATCACTAACAGACTTTAGCAAAGTCCCGGGGTTGATTTTAATCTGACTTGCATCTCATTTAGAGGTAAGGAGTGAAGGAGAACCGTGGTTGGCCTCCAAGATTCTGCTTTTAGAAGCAAATGAGACATAAATGAAAAGGAGCAAGTTTAGACAGGACTAGAATTAGTGCACTTCATCTGTTCCGTTTTAGATGCTTGTCTCATAGATGTTGTTTACAGAGTTGGAAATGCTGACTTGGAACTAAGAGAAAACGAAATTAGTGAGAGAGATTTGGGAGTAATTAGCAGATAAATGATAATTCTAGACTTGGGAAGAGATGATCAGGGAAGTAAAGATTCAAAGGTTGTCACGTTGTGGGTTTTTTCCTTTTTCTTTCTTTTTTCTTTTCTTTTTTTTTTTTCTTTTTTTGAGTCAGTGGAGTGTCTACTAAATGTTTGCATTTCAGCTTTTGTTTTGTTTTCAAGTGGGGGAAGGACCTCTCTAGTTTGTTCTAGACCTCACCAGGCTCTATCTCATTAAACAGCCTGCTCCACTCCCTTCTGCTACCAACCTGGACCCCAAAAGCAATTGATTACAAAACCCAGAAGGAGATAAGAAGAACAAGAATTGATCTCTGAAAAACATCAACATTAAAGTAGCGGACAAAGAAAGATAATCAGGTGAATAACATTGAAAAAGGAATCTACATAGTGAAAAAAGGAGATTTGGAATAAACCTGTTAGTATTGAGACTCTTCAACTGACTTGCTCCCCAGTTGCTATTTCTTGCTCTCATATATATCTAATTGACTAAACAAGGGAAATACCTTCTATTCTTCTTATTTGTGTAGATATCCTACCAAATTCTTTCACTAAAGGTTAAAAATCATTTACAGAAATCATAATATAGAAATATTGGAGATGCCAACAGTTTAGGGTGGTTCTCCTTCATTTTTGTCCATTCCCCTCTGCCCTTTATTATTTGGAGAATAACTATTGCTAAGATGCCTGACATATAGAAACTTCTAAACACATGTTTATTTTTTTCTTTACAAAGCATTTCTTTTTCACAAAGTAGGGAATGTGGATGTATGTCATGGCACCCTTTACCTCATCAACAGCAGCTTTTTGTAAAAAGGAAGGAAAATGAAAAGGAACAGGGAGATGTTCATTTATTTATTTTTGAAAGACAGTTCAAGTTGTTTATTTTTTCTTTACTGAACAGAAAAAAAATGTGTGGAAGAATAGTGGTGAGGGAAAACTAGTCCCATCTGATAGTAAAATACATTATTAAATAGCAGTAATAGAAATTGTACTAGACAAGGAGTAGATGTAAATTAACAGGACAAAATAAAGACCCCAGAAGTGGGTCCAGATATCTATAGGGATTTAGTTTTCAACAAATTCATATTTTTCTTTTTTGGTAAGAAGAAGGATACTTAATTAATAAATGACATTGGGACTAATACACATCCATTTGGAAAAGTTATATCCCTAACTATCATTTAATTGAAGACTGAAAAAATTAATTATATAGACGTTTTAAAGCTGAAATAATAAAAAATACCATTTACTTGGTAAAATTGTAAATAAAATACTGGGAGGATAACTTTCAGTATTAGCTTTTAGAAGAAACATGGAATTAGTTTGCCACAATAAATAGTTTATATGAGTAAATAAGAAAAGGACATGTAATCCCAAAGAAAACAGTCAAGGAAAATAAATAATCAACTCATGGAATGAGAAAAAAATACTAAAAGTATGCTCTGTCTTATTAGCATTTGAAAAAAATGCAAATTCAAATAATGAACTATGTCTTTCTCCCCAACACCTGGGCAAAATGGAAAAGATTGATTGCATTTATTCATCATTCATTGTGAAGAAATGGCCATTCTAACACTATTGGTAGAGGGCAAATTGGTTCAGCTTTTTGGACATCATTTCAACCATACTTATTACAATTTTAAATTTTCATACAGTTAGATTCAATTTCTACTTCTATGTACGTATCCTAAAGAAATACTTGCACATGCATAAAAAGGCACGTATTTTAAACGATGCAACCGCAACATTGTTTGTAATACTGAAAAAATATCTCATCACTACAGATATAGTTAAAGGGCACAAGCACACTGGAGAATATATTATCCAGCAGTTTAAAAATGTAGAGCTACTTGCACTGACCCTAGACTTCTCCAGGCCACGTGAAGGAGAAGCAGAAGTAGTAGTGAGGTTGAAATGAAGATGGGGGTGGATGTGCGGGTTGGGTTGTTGCTCGTGTATGTCAGTGTTTCTCAGCTGGTGGCCCATACTAGACCACATCACATGGGATCCAGCATCAGACCAGGAATCCCCATGTTGACCGCTTTTTTTTTTTCTCTTTACTGAGGTGTGTTTTACATATTATATAATCCACCGATTTTACATGTACAATTTAATAACATAGAAATTCTACCAGTCTTTGGGGTTCCAGAGGCTCAGTCATTTAAGCCTCTGATTCTTGGTTCCAGCTCAGTTCATGATCTCAGGGTTGTGAGAAGGAGTCTTGCATCGGGCTCTGTGCTCAACACGGTGTCTGCTTGAGAGTCTCTCCCTCTGCCTCTCCTCACGTTTGTGCTCCCTCTCCCTCCATCTCTCTAAAATAAATAGATAAAATCTTTAAAAAAACTTTATCAGTGTGTGCCACCATCACTAGAAATCAATTTTAGAGCATTTCCAACACCATAATAAGATCCCTCATATCTTCATATATTTTTACTGTTCATCCTCATTCCTGCCCCTGTCCAGACTATCATTAATTTACTATCTGTCTATATCAGTTTGTATTTTTTGGACGTTCCATATAAATGAAACCACACAAGTCTCAAAGTTTCACATGCATAGGACTCACCTGGGAATCTTGTTCAAATGCAGACTGAGCAGGTCTGGAGCAAGCCTTGGAATCTGCAGGTCTAACAATCTGTGGGTCAGATGATGCTGATGTCCTGGTCCAGGGGTCATAATTCTGGAACAGGGCCCTGAGGGTGCTTCTCATTCTTGCACGCACCAAATGTTGAGGGTCATCGATACGCATCTGTTTGTACTTTGAGTTTTTAACAATGAACATTCCTTCCTATTTTACATCTATCATTTTTCTGAAGAGAAAGTAAGATAATAGGTAAATTTATAATGTTATCTCATAATAGCAAGAATTTTAGTCCAGTAACAATAACCGAAAACTGTATTAGGTTCCTGAAACCTTTGCAACTTCCTTAATTTTGTCATATGTGTATTGCCTTTTATCTTCTAAAGAGAGGTAAGTCATGGAATACAGGGATTATTTGGGGCAACAGAAACATGGAGGATCTTATGGAGATAAGAGTCTCAAGAAATAAAGAAGAAAAATATTGAAAAAGAAACACACACCAAATAAATCTCTGGGCCTGTGGTCAGGTGGCTGACCAAGGAAAGACTGAGGTAAGACCCAGGCTGTTCCCCACTCGATACTACAAAGAAGTGACAAAATATATTTGACTTATTTGCACCTTCTCTTGACACGTTTACTTTTAGCGTCTGCCCTTAAGTTGTTTCTCCAACCCTGTTAGTGATTGGACCAATTTATCTATGTTTTCAGATTCATATTTTCTATGGGTTGTATAACATAAACTCCTAAGGCAGCACTTTTCTATTATTATGTACCTTTTCTATTATTATGTACTGGGGGCCTGAAGAATGCATCGCCAGCTATATTAGCATTCGGTTTCTCCTTGAGCAATATCCTGTTATGAACACAAAGAAAGAACAATAGTAGATGTTTAGAACACTGTTATCCTCATTTTTTAAAAAATATTTTTATTTAAAAAAAAATAAAAAAAAAATTTATTTATTTATGATAATCACACAGAGAGAGAGAAAGAGAGAGGCAGAGACACACAGGCAGAGGGAGAAGCAGGCTCCATGCAGGGAGCCCGACGTGGGACTCGATCCCGGGTCTCCAGGATCACGCCCTGGGCCAAAGGCAGGCACTAAACCACTGCGCCACCCAGGGATCCCCACACTGTTTTTTTTTTTTTTTTTTTTTTTTTTATTTTTTTTATTTTTTTTAAATTTTTATTTATTTATGATAGTCACAGAGAGATAGAGAGGCAGAGACACAGGCAGAGGGAGAAGCAGGCTCCATGCACCGGGAGCCCGACGTGGGATTCGATCCCGGGTCTCCAGGATTGCGCCCTGGGCCAAAGGCAGGCGCCAAACCGCTGCGCCACCCAGGGATCCCAGGATCCCCACACTGTTATCCTCATTGTGGACTCTTGCTCTTTAGATAAAAATCTAAATTTTTATTATTTTAGTCCAAGCCAATTAATTTTACTCAGTGTGTATTTACCATACACCATTGTTCATCCCCCTCTTCTTTTCAATACTACTGTTGAATTTTCATATGAAGAAAAGCTGTGGTTTAGGTCATCCAAAGCAATAGTTAAATCAAAATACCTAGTTTTGAAATGTTTTGTCAAATTCTGTTGTTGTTAGCTTGAGTCTCCAAAGCCCAGAAGTTAGGAATGCTGGGGCTTTAAAAGTTATCTGAGGAATATCAGGAAGAAAGGAATATATGTTGTTGTTTTTTTCTTCCACTGCTTTTTGCATCTCTGCAAGTATGTCTCTTTTCATAACGATCATTTGTTTGTGCAACAATAAAATATCTTTTGACCTGTGATTTTGTATTACAAAGAATTTGTCACCTCACTAATGACCTTAGCAGATAAATTGAAGATTTTTTCCTTAGGAAATATTTACATACTGAAGTACATAGTATCACTTCTAGAAATATACGTAATGGAAAAAAAAAACTGAAAGCAGAAAAAAAATTATATTTGAAGATGCTTATCACATTGTTATACATAAGAGAAAATACTCAAAATAACCTAAATGCAGGATAATATGAAAAATGGTTAGATAATTATGGTATATCTGCTTGATTAAGTGAGCCAAAATTTAAAAATAGTTTCTATGGTAAATTTTAACATGAATTGTTCATAGCTGTATTCATTAACTTATTCATTTATTCATATATTTAACAAATGTTTTTAGAATTTGCCAGACACTGTATAATAAAAAAAAATTTATGTGATAAGTTCTGAGAAGCAGCGTGCAAAATTATAAATTATATATTATTGAAACTGTTTTAGTACCACAACAGAAATTGTGAATATAAGACCAGAAGAAAAGGTAGTAACTATGAAAATGAATGCTTATCTTCCAATTTTTAGTATTTTATCATTTATATATTCTTACAAGGACTATCTAAAAAATTTAAGAAATAAGTGGAGCTTGAAAACCATGGCCTACCAAAATTACTGACAAAGTAATTAAATACATTTTCTAAGGTATATATATTTTTTAATGCACTGTCTTTTTCAGTTCTCCATTCTCTTTATGCATAACAGAGCTTGTCTATTCTAGTTATTTTCTATTTCAATATCAATGATAACCAGGCCAGAGGGCTCCTAGCCTTTGAAAATGTACTCTCTAACAGATTAGTTATAGGGTATCAGTAAATTGGATCTAAACCCAAGGCATTTCTCACATGCCTCTCAATGTTGTTTTTCAGATTCTTACTTGTAACTTCAGTAGCAGCACAAGAGAAAGGCAGCTTAGCCTACAGAAAAAACCTTTTCAACTGATATTAATTTTTATGTCCAAAGTAAAAAATTTCAGGGGTCGACTCATGGGCTTCTTGCATTAATACCAAACCCAGTGATGTTCTTATTTAGATACAGACCTAACTTTTTCTCAGCAAGATTTCTAAATCTTTTGCAGAATACATCTGAATTTTGTGGCCACCAGACCATAAGAGAGAAACGGCACCGCATGGCAACTGATTTAATTAAAAAAAAAAAAAAAAAAAGAAGAAGAAGGAGAAGAAAGTGTGTTTTCCTCTGAAGACTTTACTCCTATCTCAGAAACTAGGAAGACGCTCCGTGATGGCTAATTTCATGTGTCAACAACTTGGCTAGACTCTGGTAGCCAGTATTTAGTCAGACACTATTCTACATATTTCTGGAAAGGTATTTTGAGGATGGAAATAATTGAATCAGTAAATTTTGAGTCACCATGTTGCCCTCCAGCGTGTAAATGGGCCTCATGCAGTCAGTTGAAGGACCAAGAAATGGGACTCTCTCTCTGTCTCTGTTCCTCTCTGCTTCTGGACTCAAACCACAGCTCCCCTATTTCTCCAGCCCGCTGGCCTACCCTGCACATTGTGAACCAGCTGGTCCCCACTGCCAGGTGAGGCAATTCCTTAAAATAAGTTTCTTCTTTCTCTGAAGTAACCCCCCACTCCACACACACACACACACACACACACACACACACACACGCACTACCGGTTCTATTTCTTTGGAGAACCCTGACTAATGTGTCATCTTATGTCACTTTTTTATCACGTTGGCTGTTATGAACGCCAAGTGTACTGGCCTCCTTCTCTAATTATCATAATTCATATTATTTCATAATAATTATTGTGAATTATAATATTAATTCAGCTGGTGAGCCAGGTCCTGGTCCAGGTGTCAGGTGTCCTCCCCATCCTCCCCTTTCAGATACATTGACCAATAAGAGGACACCTTGTATGCTACAGCTAGGAATAATTGTCATATTAATAAAACCAGAAATGACTGAGGTTTTGCCAGGAAATTTTTAAGCAAACAAGTCATCCCATTTAGAAGTTTAATGATAGCCTAGGTAGATCCTAGAAATGGATATTTACGTTATTTTATTGACAATATTTTCAAGGTGAAGGAAGTGTCTTTCAGTGTACTTGGTTATGGTAGATACCTAAGTCCACATGGGTTTTATAGAACTTTACCTCAGATTTGATGCTACACAGATCTTCTGCAAGCTTTTCATCGGCTGTGAACTCATATTTTAGGACTTTCTATCAGGAAAAAGACTTCGGGGCTATCTGAAAAGCTTTATGGTTAAGACTGGCACAACACTGTTTTTCACAGTTTTGTCTAAGAGCAAAGATGACATCTTAAGTAATTTTACATTTTTTTATAAATTTATTTTTATGGTGTTCAATTTGCCAACATATAGAATAACACCCAGTGCTCATCCCGTCAAGTGCCCCCTTCAGTGCCCATCACCCAGTCACCCCCACCCCCTGTCCACCTCCCCTTCCACCAGCCCTAGTTCGTTTCCCAGAGTTAAGAGTCTCTCATGGTCTGTCTCCCTTTCTGATATTTCCCACTCATTTTCTCTCCTTTCCCCTTTATTCCCTTTCACTATTTTTTATATTCCCCAAATGAGTGAGACCATATGTTTGTCCTTCTCCGATTGACTTATTTACTCAGCATAATACCCTCCAGTTCCATCCACGTTGAAACAAAAGTAATTTTATATTTAAAGAAAAGAAAAAAAAAAAATACAAGACCAAATTTGCTCCAATCTAAGAAAAAAAAAATTCTACTCAATGTCTTCATCTATAGGTCTTACCTGCCACACAAAAGATAGTACTTCAAATTGGAAAACCCCAATCAAAATTAATATGCCCATCTGGTACACTAAAATGAGATCAAAACTAAACTCTATGTTTAAAGGTTTCAAAAAAATAAAAATAATAAATAAATAAATAAATAAATAAATAAATATTTCACTGATTATTGGATCAAAAAAATATGAGACGTACCCATTACTGATTTTAAAGGAAATATTAGATCCATAATGTTTCCTAGTTCTTTTGCTTTTACTTACAGCCCCAATTCACCAGGATAAAGATTTGAGAGGGCACAGACGAGGAATACATCACAATACAAGGGATTTGTGACATACTGACTACATCATGGAGCTTATTCAGAGAGACGTGATGGTGGAATAGTCTGGACAGCTTTCTTACGGACTTCCTGTCTTGACGCGGTTCGCCAGGACTCCCCAAACTACTGAAAACGAGAATAATACATAGAAAACTTGGGGACAGATGTCTGTGCCCTGAGCCCCAGGGGTTAAGACCATCAAATAAAGGGGAGGATACCTTGGGCGAGAGCTAGTTGGACAGAGATAGCGAGCCTCGAATGAAAGAGTGTGGCACACCTGGGCAGGGGCACAGCAGCCGAAGTGAACAGCCTGCTGGTGTACAATGGGGACACCTAACCGCAGGATGCTTCACGGAAGTAACCTATGGAAAGTTGGAGAACTTACCAAACTATCCTTATAGCTTTTACTGTAACAGTAGCATGAACGGAAATCAAGAATCTGCCAATAACTAGACACCAGATAAAGTGAGAACAGAGACATGGTTTAAACAGCAGGAAGAACTCTGTGACCAGCCAGGTGAGAGCATGAACCTCCCAGCAGCAGCAGCGGGGGGCGGGTGGGGTGGGGGACCAACAACATCAACTGGGGCAGCCGGCACTTCCAATAGTTCAGAGAAGCCGCACAGGAGTCAGAGCCATTACAGCCACTCCACTGTGGGTTGTTCCTCAAAGGAGTCTAGAAGCAAGGGACATTGACCTAAGCTACTGTATTTAATTCACCTTATTTTCTAAATAGCAAAATGATGCATAGTATTAGAACATGGTCTCAATTTATTTCTATACTATACATTTTCATAATTTCATAACCAATAAAAAAGACTGGTGAAATTCTTAGTTCCCTGAGAAAGCGCAGTCCAACAAAAGCTTTGATTTGAAAGAGTACCTTGAGATATAGCGGCCAACATAACTGCCCTTCAAGCATCCCCTTGGATGTAATTATCTCATTATAACAAAAACGTTCCAAAACAACGAAGTTTAGTATCTAAATTATATTTTCTCTTGGCTTTCTAGATTTCCCCTTGTCTTGATTTTCTCCTTTATTCAGATTATTTAAATAACCATGCATCTCAGCATTGAGTATTAGGCTCTCTTCTCCCCACCCCACCCCCACCCCTGCCCCCTGCACTCGAACCTTTGATTTTTTGTCAGCTCTTATATCTTCAATTCAGTTGCTACCTGATGGCCAGTGATGCCCGTATCGCCAGTCCAATCACATTGCTTATGTCATATGTACATGTTATACACACACGCACGCACACACACACACACACACACACACACATATAAAAATCATATGAGTAGAGGCTAGAGTATATGAGTAACTTAGCATATTGGACGTCATTTGGGAAGGCTTCCAACAATTGCAAACTTTTGAATATTCAAACATTTGAAAACATGAATGATTAATCTCCATCTGCAAAACTTGCTTCCTCCCAACCTTTATTTGATTGGTAAAGGGCATTTCCAGCCTTGTCATCTCCTTCTCATCATTTCCTGTGGTCAGTTCATCACCAAGTCCTGTTGCCTCTACTTCCAAAATATACATTGAATGTATGTGGTTCTCTTCATTTTTACTCTCCTCACTCTAATTCCATCCATCAGCGTCCCTTACCTGGATCTTCACTGGAGACTCCATACCGGTCTCCCTGCTTCCTCTTTATGTTTACTCTCATTCTTCCCACACATATGCTGATGTGACCCTACAGAAATATAATCTGGAGCCTATCACTCCCCAGCACAGAATCCTTCCAGGTCCCATCGTATTCACTTAGTATCTAAAAATCTTCCACACGGCCTGGAAGCTCTTTCCAGAGTCATCTAATGTTCATCTCCAGCTCTGCTGGAGACCTGCATCCTTTGATCACTCAAGTCCAGACCCATCGGGCACCTTTCAGTTCCTCAAGCACATCAAGATTCTCCCCGCATGGCTCCTGAAAGTACAGTCCCTCTAACTGGGTAAGTCTCCCTTCCTCCCAGTCTCCTTCCTACGACTGGTGGGGATCAATTTTTAGCATTTACCACATCCCAGCTTCCTCCAGGAAGAGGTCCCTAAGCACTCGACCAAAGTTAGAATCCTTACTATACTCACACTGCACATGGTGCTTTCTTAGAACACTTACGTTATATGATCACAAATTGGAGTAATTATGTGTTTAATGTTTTCTTTTCACCTTAGACCCCGGAGAATGGAGTTAGATTAGTGTTTGGCATTACATATTCTGTAATCAGTGAGCAAAAGGCTCATGTTAAGTAAAATAAGGGTTTTATTTCATTCAATATCACTATGAAATATTTGCAATGACACCAATACAAGTTGTTTCCCTCAAAATGCTTTCTGTTTAATTTTATAGTTTAACGTGACTTATGAACTCACAAACAGCTGTTCAAATTCTTTATGAATAATCTGTCTTGTTCCATGAAGGGCTTCTTGAAGAATCCAGTGATAGGATTTAAAAGTACTTGTTCATGGGTTATTGAAAAGTCCCTTCGTTTCCTTTGGAAAAGTTATTTTCCCTTAACTGGGTGTAAAACCTTTGAGAACTCCCCCCATGTTTAAATTATATTGCATATTTCTATGCAGGCAGGCCCTGTCTACTGCCAGATTTTTTCCTACCCATAATTATGTGGACCTGACATATGTTATGCTATTAAATTTGTAGTCGTTTGTATTTTCCCAAGTGCTGTCAGTGTGCAGATCATCGGGGCTGCGTGAGGCAGGGCACCTCACTAGAAAAACATTTACGAAGAGAAGAATAGTTATGTGGTACTGGTGTTGCTACTGCAGGCACCAGAGCGAAGCAGTTCAGGTTTTAATAAGATATTATTTTAGAGAGTTAAAGATAGTTTAACTTTTGAGTCGTGTTGCTTTGCTTTTATTCTTACCAATCCTGGTGTGATTTGCTCCCTCAGACCATGTTTTCTCTGAAAACACTGGAACTGTACATCCCTTCTGTTGACCAGAACCTTGCTCCCCCTGGTGGTCTTGCTGAGTTCAAACTGTTGACCAAGCATATTTAATTTATAATTTGGCTTTTTTTTTCTTTTCTTCATGTTTTCGAGGACTGACATCTCAAGAGCGTATCTTTAGGATAGTATGAGTTGTCACCGAACTTCCTGTTAAGAAACACTGTCCACTGATTTGGGGGGATCATTCCGTGATAGCTACATTCCAAAAACCTTTCATTATTCCAATCCCTAGAGCAGACCCTATGTGTGCTGTTGTGTGAGTTCACATCAAGATGCACGGCGACAGGATAATAACCAAATGCTTATCACAAGAATCTCTCAAGACCGACCACTCTCCAGAAATGGGGGAGGGGAAGGCAAAGAGCTCCTGTTTGGGAGAAATCCTCCCTCCTGACCCTGGAACACGGCCTCCCATTTCATCGAATATCGTTACGACAGAAGGAATTCCTTTTAAAATCACTGAATACTTCTGACTTAAAGAGATACAAGCTGAAAAGGATTTGGACTAAGGAACACTTACTTGAATCCAGTCTTTCGGAATAAGGTAGAGCATTAAAAATAAATGGCCACATTTCTGAAGATCATTAAAAATAAATGGTCTTTTCTAATGTGACATCACGTAAATACTTCAAATGTTTAATGGCGCCAGAGCACAAGCTAACTTCTGAGTCAAATGCTAAAACAGTATATTTGTGTCAAAATGCCATATTGGCTTCCAGCTGAAGCAGCCTTCAGCCAACTGCTCCCAGAGCCAAGGGGAGGGGAGCTGTCTCCAGCTGCTCATATGTAGGCTCCCAGGCCCAACTCAATGCTTTACTCTGGGCTCTCCGGGCGGGAGGGGGCATTCAGAAGGAGATCTCCAGTATATTTTCTTCAGATGTCTGATCCTGAAGACTTTGCATTTTTTAAGCCTCCCTATCTGTCAGAGCCCAGTGAAGACAGGGATTCACTTCAGTAAGTTTTGAAAAAGAAACAAAACAAAACAAAACTATTGGCCATTGAGAATAACGAATAAAAAAGGAAAACAGAAAGAAGACTGAGAGCAAAAGAGAGAAGTGAGTGGAGCATTGGCATCTGAAATATAAAGGGCTCCAGGATGTTTTGGGCTTAACCGTATTGTTTACATGACAAATATCCCAGCAGATGTGGAACCCCTTGGAATCAGAAGGATCCAGGTGATTTTAGAGACATTTCATTCAACCACTCCTCAGCACAGACTTATAATAATGCTACTAGACTTATCCCATCAGCTTAAGCTGCTGATAGGCTGGTAGGGACTGTAACTGTGAGGATAATATTATCACATTATTGTAGCATATTAAGAATCCTCTGGAGAAATCATCTGTGACGTTCATTTGTAAGATGAGGGCATCTACGAAGCTCTTCTATATTGATCTGGAGATACTGGAGAGTCTAGAAGGGGGTTAAACCTTCCCCATTTATGGTGGCCCTGATCTTAACAGAGAGCCAGCTGGTCCCTGCAAAGCCCTCGGTTCCATTTAGCACGAGGCCTTATTGTACATAGTTCTCTTGAGTCAATTAAAACTTGACATTTTGTACCCTCTGTAATTAAAATGCAAATGAAGGGGAAAATTTTGTTTTCACAAACAGATTACACAGGTTAATTAGGATGAACACTTACCCAGGCCAAAGTTTACAGATAAGTAGTGCCTTCCAAGAGCCTCCTAACATGGTAGACTGAATTCTGAGCCTGTGTTCTACGTCATGGAAAGATCCATTAACTACATGTCAGAGCAAGGGAAGGAAGGCCCAGAGACTCTAAAATATAATTATTAAGTATATTCTTTCAAGTAATGAGGAGGAGAGAGCCGTTCATCCACTTCCTGTTTGAGATGAACTTTTCCATGGTTCCATTTTGCTTGAGACTTAGAAAATGCCAGCTCTAAAAAGCACAGAGCCTTTAGATGGCACGGATAATGAAAACGGCCACAATGGATGCATTTATGAAAACCATAAACTGTTGTGCACTCTATTTTTAATCTGTCCACCTGAGTAATTAAAGGGAAGCTTCTGGACACACTAGAGACATTTGGGTCACAATTCAAATACTATAACCTCCCTCCCTAAGAGGAAAGGTGAACAAAGCTAAGAAAAGCAAACACTTTAGAAATGACCTTGCATTATTCTTGGTGCTACTGCAAGAAAATGCAATTCTAAGGGTGATGATGGAAAGGAATAAGATGCAACATTCATTTTCCACCCTGAAAAGCCAAATAACGCTTTGTTAGTGGTTTTTCTAAGGGAGCATTTTCTCGTCTTTGCCGCTTAATCATAGCTGAACTCCTTGCACATAAAAAACACAATGTCGTATTTAATTTTTAGCCATTAGAAAGATGGATAATGTGTAGATGTTTAAAGCAGCAAAGATAAAGAAACGATTACATGATATTTGTGGCACAAGAAGAAAATATTGCCAGATATCACAGATCAAATGCAATAATTATTTTCAAAACTGAAAGACCTAACACCAAATTGAGAATTTGGGGCATAGGATAATTAACGTAGGGTCAGAAAAGGTCACCATAGCTACCTTGAAACCAAAACTATTGCTACAATATAAATTAGGCCATTAGAAATGGAGTGTGGGAGTTGAACCAGCGTCCCCAGCATGAGACAGCAGCCTGGACCATCTCATTAAATACTCCAAATTGATGAAGTGCTTTAACATCCATATGTTTTTATTTACGATTTAAATTCAGTCCTACAAAGCAGAAAACCAGATCGAGTACATCCTGGAGCCGAAAGGAGGGCTAAGCGGGAGGTGTTTTTCCTGGGTTCTTCAGAATATATTAGTTTCTCATGGAAGTCTCTTCATGGGCTTCCAGGGCGTGGCTCTTCTCAAGGGAAAACGAAGACCGCGGGTTTTTCTCTCGTGTAGACATCTACCCCTTCAATCCTTCATTTTTTTTTCAAAGAACCGAATCCCTTATTTCTTTTACCTTTCCTCAACAATTTAGACAAAACCAGATACTGGAAATCCCAACCTAATAAAATCTGTATGCGTTTGGGTTTTAATCACAGATGAGTTTCCCAAAAATATTGCTTAGCATTTTCATTATACACTCAGCATGTCAGTCATTCTTTAGGGCTTTTGTTATGTTTTACACACACACACACACACACACACACACACACACATTTTTACATTTTTTAATGTTTTCCCTTTTGGGAAAGTTTTCTTCTGAGCCTTATAAACATTTATAAGCACCGTAAGAGACTTTACTCTCAAGCATGTTTTATTGGTTCTGTCTTTGTCAGAGTTCTTAGATCCTCGCTTTGAACCTTTCGTTCACTGTTTTTTCCCCTTATCATTTCAATCACGTGATCCCAGAAGGCTTTTTGTTACACGGTACCCAGATGTGGCCAAACGTGGGTCCTCTGTGTGGCAAGGCTAGGAGACCCGGGTTCTCTAGGGGATGCAGCCGCCTCGTCTACTCTGGGGCCTGACAGAAGCTCACAAGCCCAGTCCCATCTGGTTTAAACTGATTGTGCCCCTGGGACTAACTCACGGCCTCTCCCTCCCCAGCAGCTGGTCAAGTCCTTTTAGGAAGAGGATGGGCAGCAAGACAGGAGTGTTGCCAGGGGAAACTCCACCCGCCCTGAAAACAAGCAAACCACCCCCTGGGACAAACAAGGCTGTTGCCACGGAGTCAGCCCGGCTTCTCCCTCGTTTACCTGCTGTCCTCGGTGACCGCACATCCCGCCCTCAGGAACACCTTGTTTCTCTTTCCGTGAGTTCCCTTCAGTGCACCCCAGGGAGATGCCCTGTTGACGTTTTGCTCCGGTCCCAGGGAAGGCTCCCTCCCCAGCTACCAGCTACCAGCCCAGCGGGGAACCAGGAGTCAGTGCCATGGGTCGCTACTTCCCAAACCGGCGTGGACTTCTCTGGCCCCTTCTGCAGGAAGGAGAGTCTGCCCTCCGCGGGAAGCCACGACAATTGACCAAGCGGCCTTCTGTCCTAGGAACTGACCGACCTTTCCTCTCTAACCTTAATCGAGAGCTTTCCAGGGACAGTATAACGTGTTCTCCTGAACCGTGTGTTGGAACCCTGAGGAGAGGCCCCCCGCCTGCCCCACAGATGGTCTGACGACATCTGGAAGCTGGCCCTGGAGACATGCTGAGGCGGCTGAACGACAGAGACGCCTGGGACTCCAAGACACGGCAATACCTCACCCCTGACATCCTCGTCAGCCCTAATCAGAACCCAGGGTGAAGCCCTTCTCTCATGTTCACACGGCTTTGTGCTCGCCTTCCCTACTTAGCCTTCATGGACGTTCTCTCTCAAAACTTTATCCATTCCTTCCAAATCTGTGTTCCGTGCCAGCAAAGCAAAACCAAGCAAAACAGAACAAAACCTGCTTTCTCATCTCTTCACCAAACACTCCCCACTTGAGGACTCTTACTCCTCCATCCCCTTGGGCGGCCTGCCTTGCTCCTGTCATGGCACTGGACTCCACAACCCCGAGTCATGGGGAGCCTCTAAGTCATTCCCCCATAATTACTGGATGTGGAGATCTGGCCTTTAAAGAAATAATGAATTTCACTGAGTTACAAGGATGAGGCCCTAATCCAGTGTGACTCTAATCTAATATGACTAAAAGTGGAGCTGATACCAGGGATGTTCAAGAACACAGAAAGGGCCACGTGAAGACACAGGAAGACCATGGCCATCTACAAGCCAAGGAGAGAGGCCTCTGGAGAAATCAGTCCTGACAGTATCTCGATCTGGGACTTGCAGTCTGTAGAAGTGTGAAATAAAATAAAGTTCTATTGTTTCAGAAAAAAAAAACCAAAAAAACAAAAAAAACACCATGCTGTGGCCTCCCCATGCACTTAAACTCTTGTCAATAGTCTGAGTTAGTTCAATGTCCACGCAAGAGAACAGTCCAGTTGCTTGCTTCATAGTTTGGGTTTTTGGGGGTTTTCGTGTGTGTATTTCTTTGTTTTTCAACCCTGGTGACTTTTGTATCCAGTTTACCATAAGCCCTCAAACTCAGAACCCCACCTTGAATCATGTAAGCACCTTGACCTACTCCATCTCTAAAGCATCAGCTGTAAATTTCCACTTGTATCAGCACCTACCTTTCCACTGTTTCATTTATTTACTCCTCTTATGGCTGCAATTGAAGCCTGTAAAACTGCTCATTTCTTCTGTTCCTACCACTCCTCAATCTATGAAAAAATTCCATTTCCCTTCTTACCCAGGCTTCACCCACCCACATGAATGTATCACTTATCGACAACATTAGCTTCCTTTCCTCCTCTGCTGGCCTTGCTCTGGAAAAAAAAAAAAAAAAAAAAAGCTCCCGCCTGGATCTGGAACATCTCACCTCCTCTCTGCTTACACAGGAGCTGCTGAAATGAAATTAGAGACAATCACACAGCTGTGCACATTGGGTCACAGTAAATTGCGAGTGTCCAACCTCAGCTTGGCACCATACCCTGCTTGGCAATTATTCTAGTTGGCTACCTTGCACAGTCACAAATACTGGTTACTTCAACTATTCTCAATCCTTGTAGCATGCTACATCCATATAAATCTTAGAATTAACGTGACAAAAAAAAAATGCACCTAAGTTTACAACTTGATGGGTTTTCAAAAACTTAACATGGGATCCCTGGGTGGCGCAGCGGTTTGGCACCTGCCTTTGGCCCAGGGCGCGATCCTGGAGACCCGGGATCGAATCCCACGTCGGACTCCCGGGGCATGGAGCCTGCTTCTCCCTCTGCCTGTGTCTCTGCCTCTCTCTCTATCTCTCTGTGACTATCAAATAAAATAAAAAAAATAAAAAATAAATAAAAAAAATCAAAAACTTAACATGCCTGTGTAATCCAGCATCTTAACCAGGAAACCAAGCATTGTCAACTACCCAGAAACTCCGCGGTGCTCCCCAGACCCCCATTCAACTGACTTTGAACAGTACAGGTTACACTGTATTTTTTAATTCTTTTTTCTTTTCTTTTTTTCCTTCTTTTATTTTTTTTACTTTTTGTTTATTTACTTATTTTTATCATACACCCTGTATTCTTTCATCTATGGCTTCTTTAGGTCAAGATTATGCTCTTGAGATTCATCAGGGTTATAGTGTGTAGCTTGGTCGTTCTCAATGCTGCATCCCATTTTATGAAGATGCCATAATGCATATATCTGTTGTACTATAGACAGACCTTTGATATGCTTCTAGTTTGGGAGTACTAGAAATAATGCTGTTATAAAAATTCTAGTACATATCTGGATGAATATAATTGTGCACGTCTAATGGATGGATACTTAGGATGGATACTTAGGAATTATTAGATTTTATGGCCTCTAATGTTCAACTCTATTAGTGCCGAACCACTTTCCAGACTGGGCGCACCATCTTATACTCTTATATAGACTTTGACCTCATGGAACAACTTTTCAGTGAGAGAAAAAAAATAGGAAGTAAACAAATAAACTAAATAATTACAGGCTGTACCAAATGTTATGAAGGATACACACAAGTAATGGGACAGACAGGACTTGGAAGAGTGAAAGTGTGTCACCAGCGTAGCAAAGAAGGAACACTCTGAGGAGATGACATTTGAGACTGGACTGGACTGGACTTGTTAGCGAGAGCTACTCATAGGAAGCGCCAGGAAAAACACATGTTAGGAGGAAAGAAGAGCAAATGCAAAAGGTGTGAGGCAGGAAAGAATTTGATGTGCTCAGGGCACACAAAGGAGGTAAGAGAAACTGATGCTGATGACTTCTCGAGGGCACGAGTTTTGAGCTGAGTTGGAAAAAACGTGAGAAGGAAGCAGTTCACGCAAGGCCTTATAAGCTATTGGCCGACGTTTGCTTTGAATCATATGTCCGGTAGAAGTCTACAGGAAGTGTGTATCCAGGGGCAAGTGAGGAGTGCTGACACCATCCACTTACTACACTCCTGCAGCCATCTAAAGAACAGGCTGTATAGGGGCAAGAGTGGAAACAGGAGCGTCCATTAGTAGAGTGGCCATTCACCTTGGAGCCCTTGAATTTTGTCTAATGTTCCATCTAAATATAAGTAACATCTTTTATCAGTCTCAAAATGTCTTGTTTTTACGTTAGAAAGTTAAGTATATGGTCACCCTATCTATTACAGGACTTTATTTATTTATTTTTAATGTGAGTTTTTTTTTTTTTTTTTTTTTTTTTATGATAGTCACAGAGAGAGAGAGAGAGAGAGAGGGGCAGAGACAGAAGCAGGCTCCATGCACCGGGAGCCCGAGTGGGACTCGATCCCAGGTCTCCAGGATCGCGCCCTGGGCCAAAGGCAGGCGCCAAACCACTGCGCCACCCAGGGATCCCCTATTACAGGACTTTAGCAGGAGTATAGAAGATAGATACCATTGGCCTGAACTGGGGTGGTAGTAATTAAAAGAGAAAAAAAATATTATATTCAAGACCTATTTTGAAGGTAGCACTGAAGGACATATTGATGGATTGCATGAGAGAGGTCAGGAAAAAGCCCAGACTAGGGAGGATTTCTAGATTTTTCATCCTAAACTGATGGTGGTACCAATTACAAAGGTAGGGATGCCTGGGGTAAAAACAGGCTTAGACAGAGAAAGACAGGTCTACCCAACTGACTGCAAATAAAAACAGAAGGGATGAAAGAAAACACAAAAGATAAAATTTGCATTGCCAAAATAAGCATTTGCCTCTTTTCTTCATCTTGTCGTTAGGTCTCCCTCAATCTGAAATATAACCTTGCATTTGTTTCCTGAATCTTCTCCCTTTTCTCCTTCATCTGCCTCATAAACTTATCATCCCTGATGCAAAGCTACCCACGCCAGCTTCTTCGTTGCTCTCTCTGAAAGTCTATAAACAACGATAAACCATCTTTAAAAAAAAAATGAATAAAAAAGAACAAGCAAGCCCTTAACTCTCCATAGACCCCGTATCTTTTTCTCACTTCCAGAATTCCCTGGACCTTTAGAGCCAAGTTTCTGAAAAGTATAATCTACATTCAAGGTCACCAATTCTGTGACTCTTATTTCCACAAACTTGCTCGCACTATGATTTCCATCCTCATCGCGTTGATTAAAATCTTTCCCAACAATAATCTCCCCCCGCCAGACGAGTGAGTTCTTGTGAGTCCTCGTGTATCAGACTTTCCACAACCTTTGTGCTCCCTCCCTTTTCGAACTGTCTTCATCATTTGTTTTCTCTTTTCTGTTTCCCATTAGTGCCTCTACCTTTTCATTTTTTCTCAGTCTCTAACATTTTTTCTACCCTTCCTTAAAATTAATATTCCTCAGGAATACACTTAGCCCAATCTTCTTCTCATTTTAAAATGAGCCACCTCGGTGACTCAGTCGTTTGAGCGTCTGACTCTTGATTTGGTTCAGGTCCTGGTTTCAGGATTGTGAGCTTGAGCCCTGCATTGGGCTCTGCATTCAGTGCAGTCTGCTAGAGAGTCTCTCTTTCCTCTCTCTCTCCCTATGCTCCTCCCTCACCCCCTCTCTCAAATAAATAAATAAAATCTTTAAAATAAAATAAAATAATAAAAATGTATTCCTCCAAAAGCTTCCTCTTGACTCATACTCACTTCAAAAGGTTAATAAATATACTTCCTATTCTGATCGTGGTGATGTTTTCATAAATGTACACACAAAGCAAAGCTTATGAAACTATAGACTTCAAATATGTGCAATTTATTATAAATAACGTTTAAAAAATTGCCTCTTGGTTTAAATGAATTTTGGCAGAAAGTCCATCAAAAGAGAAGACTTGTTCCCACAACACATCATGCTTGTTATGGTAGAAATTTTCTGATCTCCAGTGGGACAAACTTGGCCGTGGAGTTAAATCATCTATCACTAGCTATTTATCACCCATGTGTGGACAATCTGTTCCTAGAAGCAAAATTCAATAAACTGCCTTTAGTGATGTGTCTAGGATGACTCTATTTATGACTCTCCAGATAAGTCTGATATGAAGCTTCTTTAATGGATTTTTTTTTCTCACGAACTGTCCTCCCTCCCATCTTATGTCAAAAGAACCAAAATGAGTTAGTTCGCCGTTTTCTCTCTGAGCCTCCACATTACCACAACTTATTTGCAGAGTCCTGCAGTATGTAGCATGTTAGTACTTCATCATTAAGTGATGTCGTGCCTAAAGTAGACTTCCTGCCTCTCCTACCAGGAGGCTTCCATTTTTCCCTCCGACTGTCACTCTGAAACTCCAGATCACGTTGTTAGGCAGCACCTCTCAAGCCCAGGTTTTCATCCTTGCTGTGGTGTGGATTCCAAGGACAGTCCCAGATATTAACTTTGCCAAAATTTTTAGGATGGAATCAAATCAAATGTTTGCTGCCTCAGAGGTTCTACACACCGTACCCTTGCTAGGTGAGGCCTTAGTGCTCTGAGAGCACAACCTGTAGGACAGAGCAAATGCATCTCTTTTGCTCAATCCTGACCTAAAAATAAAGTCTGGCGTATAGTCTCATAGAGCTGCCACTTTGAAATTCCTTGTAGCTTCTAGCGTAGCACCAGTGGGGACAAAAGGGAAAGACACATTACTAGTCCACACCTGGAAGGGCCTACATGCACCTCTGATCATTATCGATGGTGAACTACTTCAGCAGTAGAAATGGGACATCAGTCTTAGCTGTCAGACGGGTTCCTGGAGGAACTGCCCTTTCCCCGGAGATCACGTGTAGCACCCTAAGCTTTCTGAATTGTCTTCAATGGTTTTATGAAAACATGTTGAGAGGTCGAGAAAAGTCATCACTGGAGTGTTGATTAGTCAATAATTCAAGGTCACTTTCAGGCATTCCCTGTCTCTCCTCTGATGCTTATATTTACTTTTCGGGTATGCATATTAATATTCACTAAATGTTAGCATCTACATTTTGCCTAAACCAGCCTGACACCAATTTACCAAGGATAATCCCAAATTCACTATCAGTAAAAGTAGTCCCTAAATCTCTTTGATCAAGTGCTCACATCACTTGACTAGGGCAATAAAATAATTTAAAACTAAATATAAATATAAATAACAATAGTCATATCATATGACTACGGCAATTAAATAATTTAAAACTAAGTATAAATAACAACAGTTATATGATCAGGATGTATATATGCATTCTTTTTTGTTAAAAATTATACGTGTAAAAAAATTAATAAATAAAAAATAAATAAATAAAAATTATACGTGTGTGTGTGCTACTATTAGAAGGCACGATATATGGTTAGGGTGAAGTTTATTGTTAAAGATAGCATATGTGAATTTATACTTCAAATAGTTTTCTTGGCGATTTTATACTTTCAAAGAATTTAGCTGACTTTCTTTTTTTTAGATCAGAACTAATTAAGTCTTCATTGATCTTGCCTTGAAATATACTTGGAAAATGTGTATACTAGCAGCAAAAATTTCAACTGTAATTTTTTTAGGGGGTAGTGAGAAAGGTTATTATTTGCTTATACTTAAAAACACTATCCTCAACCCAGTGTTATTTTGCTGCATTCATTTTGATCCACTTTGTCACTTTCAGAGGTTCTTTGTAATTAAAATTAGATAATATAATGCATATAACCACTTAATGAGACACATGGAGACCACAGGGCTTTACAGAATGGTGAAAGCAGACATCCCCTTGGTGTTGTAGCTTTTCCCTCAGATGACTCACGAATTCTTCTTGAAGTAAGAAACATGATGTAACGACCTAGTGAAGACTCCAGAAGCTATTCACATCTCAAATATCAACAAGCTTGATTTTTATTTCATCTTCAGGAAAGAAAATAAATATCAGGGCTAATGTTTTCTCCCTAACACTACAGTGGCCTATTGTTTGTACCTCAAGGTGCACTCACCCCAATTCAGACACTGTTGATTTATATCAACTATATAACCGTTATAAATCTATAATCTATAAATCTATAAAACTATAAGATAGTTGATTTATATCAACTATGGTAAGCCATAGCTGCGGCTTCTATCTTTGTGTATTTCGGCAGTGCAGGCAAGATCTCTTCCACTTTATTTATTTATTTGCGTATTTATTTTTAAATGCACAATGTAGTGTGTATTTATTTTAAAAACAATTTAGTAAGACATTATGTCTCTGTTTTTTCTTAGTCTATATATTTAATGACCCCTTATTAAGATCTTTATTTCCACAACACTTTTTTATTCAAAAAAAAGGTAAAGTTTCATTTTGACCTTATCGTGTGACAGTATTTAGTTACTTCATTCCGTACTAGTAGAGTAAGCTATTTGATTTAGCAAATCCTGCAAACAAACACTAACATACAAGCGGTATTGACTCCTTGCAGGCAACAATCCAGGCCTCCAGCTAGCTCTACTTGATGGACACTCACTTAGTTTTGCCTCAATAGCAAACTCTATCTATATGCTCAAGAGATGCAATGATTGTTGTTTCACTACCATTATCTAAAGGAATAAAATATGAATCCCAGTTTTATATATTCCTGCCCTCTAAGAACATTAATATTTAAACATTATTAAATATTCAATAGTTTAATTTCATAGCTAGATACTAAGAAAAAGTCACTGAGCCTTAGACATGCAGGTCATTGAATAGGCAATATCTATAAAGGCATCATCTATGACTAGGGCAAAATAATCTAAAATTGAATGTGCCGGTTCAGTAATAATTTTGTATATGAGTGAAACACGGAATTAATTCCATTTATTTAATGAGTGGTCACTATGTTTAGAACAGGCTAGTGGATCCTGTTGTGAATCATCAAGTTGACTGAAGGACTAATTAAAAAAAGAAATAGATGATGAGGACAAGTACTAAATACAAAGACGAAGGGAAATAAATGTGTCATAAATGAAAGTAAAGGGGATAGAGAGTTTAACTGAGAAGGTAAGAGGGAATAAACAAGGTATGTCCCATTCTCAGTAAATAGAAGTTCTAGAGTTCAGAATTCAGCTTGTCCCAGAAAAAAAAAAACATCATCTTTATTCCCTTCCTAATGTTTTAGTTCATGACTCCTAGCTTAATGTAATCTTTTAGAATGTAACTTCTATCTGATGGTCAGTAAATATTTGTTAAAAAAAAAAAAAGAAAAGAATTAGAAAAAATGGATATTGGGTATAAAATGCGTAGTTTTTGTTGTTGGTAGTGCTTAGTATAAACTTGCATTATCTCTTTGGTTATGGTACAAAATATTATGTCATATATAATTTTACATGGCCTCTGATACTATGAAAACAATGCTTTTTAAAATTTTGAACATACAGTTGACTTTGCTATTTATGGTGAAATGTGGTCAGTATTAAGGTAAAGTTAAGAGAAATAATGCTTATAATCTGTATGATATATGTTCAATGTTCTGGGGGATGTGTGTTGTTCTTGGACTAAGGTGACAGCAAACATTTTGTAGACGACCCACAAACAGGCCTTTGCTGTTGTTTTGCTAGCAATTTTCTCTGATTATAGACGTAATTTAATTACGTAACCTTTGAAAATTAAGACATTCTGAAGAGTAAAAAGAATAAAATAAAGTCACTCTGGAGTCAAGATTAATATTTCAGTGGATTTCAAGAATGTCCTCTTAGTTCTAGGCATACGTAACATGGAATTATAGTCCTACAAAATGGAGTTGCATTTGACTTGTTTTCTCATTGAGCCCCTGATTGCAAACATTCATTAAAAACTCCCCAGGGACACCTGGGAGGCTCAGTGGTTGAGCATCTGCCTTTGGCTCAGGGCATGATCCTGGAGTTCTGGGGTCAAGTCCGGCTTAGGGCTCCCCGCAGGGATCCTGCTTCTCCCTCTGCCTGTGTCTCTGCCTCTCTCTCTGTCTCTCATGAATAAATAAATAAAATGATAAAAATAAAACTCTCCAAAAACATGACTTTCAACATTTTTACAATCTTCCACTCTATAGTTGTAGTGTAATTTGTGTCACCTTTCTCATATTTGCGGATATTTGGATTATATATGATCAAAACCCACATATTATGAAACATTCCTATATGTGGAATTTCTGGTCCAAAGATCATTTAAAATTCCTGATACAATTTGCCAAGAAAGGCTTCTTATTCCCAAGCTCACAGTGTACAATAAAAACTCCCTAGTTTACTCTAGTGTTATCAGTGCTGGATATTGTGTTATTTGACCATCACTAGCATGGAAGATGAAATAGTATTAGGAATTCAGTTTTTCAGTTTTTATGTTACTGTTCTTATAAACTATCAACAAACATACTTTCACATCTTTGCCTTCAAATTTTTGAGTCTGTATGCCCTTTTCTGAATTTTCTACTGGTGTTACAATTTTCTAACTAATTTTAATGATACATTTCTGTACATATTAAGCATGATACTGTTATGTTAAATATATATGTATAATTTATGCATATATGTATATGTATACAGAATACATAATTTATGTATATATGTATATTCTGAACATTTCCTTCAGTTTATCATTATTGCTAATTTTTTGACCTTCAAAATTTAAACAATTTTAATCCAATCTTTATTTTTTATTTTTCTTTTGACATTCATTCTGCTGTTTTCATGCTTGCAAAGTTCTCCATTCTACATCCATATACATGTATCCCTAAATTTCCAACCAGTTGTTAGATTTTTGTCATCTCATTATTTAATCTATCTGAAATAACTTGATATAGGTTAACTTTATTTTTTTTTTTGTTCCAGAACAAATGTCTCAGCACTATATAGTGAATCCACATTTTCATTCCATAAGCATCCCGTGTTTCAATTGAGCCAGCCACCACCCTAGTCCTGAATCATTCTCCTTTTACCATGGTGGTCACTGCCAATCCTATTAAAGTATATTGTAATCATTTCTTGAACCTGTAACACATTATTTTATCTATTATCTAGTTATAATACATATGATTCAAGTTTGGTTGTTGTTTTTGTTTTTTTATTGAGATGTAATTGGCACATACCATTATCTTAGTTTTAGGCACACTGCATGATGGTTTGATAAATGTGTGTATTAAGAAATGGTCACCCCGTGAGTTAGGCTTACATACACCTACATCCATAGTTGCCCAGTTTTTCTCTTGTGATGAGAGCTTTAAGATCTCCCCTCTTAGTGACTCTGAAATATACCATACAATAGTAACCGTCTCCGTCATGCCGTATATTGCATCATAAGGACTTATCCTATACCTGGAAGCTTGCAGCTTCTGACCCCTATCACCCATTTTGCCCAAGCCCTGCTTCTGGCAACCACCCCTCCTTCAGACATCTCTTGCTACTACTCTGTTTGTCTGGATTCTTAGGGAGAATGTGTGTGACCGGAGGGGACAAAGAAGGTGGGCAATAATCTTTTAATTTTTTTTCTTCATTTAATTATGTGTGGTTTTAATTGGAATACCATAGATCACTTTTACAACTGCTTTATTACTTTTTAACTACTTTGTCAAGTTCAATGTTTCTCTCATTATTCTGGTTAGAATCACATCATATTAATGAATTAATATGAAAGTAATTAATGTATCTTTTTTTAAATATAATATCCCATTTTCCATTTAAGAATATATTATGTCTCTTTGTTTAGCCATTTAATTTTCTCCTCATTACTATTTGCAATTATTTTCACAAAGCCCTTGCATATTTCTTTGTTATAATTCAATTGTTAGACTACTGAGAATGTGATATTTTAAAATTACTCTGGCAACTATTTTTGGCCACTGTATAGAACTCCATCATTTCATATATTTACTTGTAGCAAATTTCTTTATTAAACTTTTAATATTTCTAGTTTGTCTTCAGTGGAATCTCTTAATTTATACTTATTTTATCTAGAGAATACTGTGACGTATATTTCTTCTTTTTTAATAGTACTAATACTTATCACTGCTGATGGCTGCAATTGATTGGTTCCTGCTCCCAGAACAATACTAATAGGGGCGTCAATGTCTCCTGGTCTGGTTCGGCTCTAATGGGAATGCCTCTGGTGTTTCAAGGTTAAGTACCACATTGTCTGTTGATGTCAATAGCTTTTATTCTAAAAGATAACTATCTTTCCATTACTATCTTTCTATAATTATAAAATAAGAATTGGTTGTTATATACTGTAAAATTCCTTCCTGCATCTTTTGAAAATGGTGGGCTTTTTTTTTCCTACTGACCTATTGATTATATGTATTATATTAGCAGATTTCTAATGTTAAGCCATTTTTGTTTTCCTAAAGTAAACCATACCTCAGTATGTTATATTAATCTCTTCATGGAAAGATCTGGAAGAGGAATAGTCTGTAGGTTTCTCTTTTGTGCCTTCATCTACTGATATTGGTATGTAGATCATGATGGTTTAATAAGATAAAATAAAATGATACATTTTCAAATAGGATTATTTTTAGTAGTATTTTTGGTGGGAAGGTAATGGGTTATATGGGAAGAGAATTACTGGTTATTTGAAAACTGAAAAGGTGGGGCACCTGGGTGGTTCAGTCGATTAAGTGTCTGACTTGGTTTTGGCTCAGGTCATGATCTCAGGGCCATGGGATCAAGCCTTTTGTTAACTTCTCTGCTGGGTATGGAGCCTGCTTAGGATTCTCTCTCTTTCCTTCTTCTCTTCCTCCTAATCTCTCGAAGGAAAGAAAGAAAAAAAGAAAGAAAGAAAGAGAGAGAGAGAGAGAGAAAGAGAAAAAGAGAGAGGAAAGGAAAGGAAAGGAAAGGAAAGGAAAGGAAAGGAAAGGAAAGGAAAGGAAAGGAAAGGAAAGGAAAGGAAAGGAAAAAGAGGGGCATCTGGGTGGCTCAGTTGGTTAAGCATCTGACTCTTGATTTCAGCTCAGTTCATGACCTCACGGTCATGAGATCGAACCCTGCCTCAGGTTTTGTATTCAGCACGAAGTCTGCTTCTTCCTCTCCCTCTCCTCCTCCTCCTCCTTCTCTCTCTCAAGCAAATGAATAAAGTCTTTAAAAAGAGAGAAAGAACTAAAAAGAATGTTATTTGTTAAATATACAATACGACTGAGTTTAGAGACTTAATGGGGTGATTACTTGACTTTCTGTTTTCAGTTCTTCATAGGGTTTGTCAATGATGTCCATCGGCTCTATATTGCACTTATTTACTGCTGTGCTTCTTAATGGGGACCTGGGTAAATCCCACTGCATTTGGTAGTGACAAAAACACTGTGAATTATTAGTAGATAGTCATTTCCTCATCAAAGGTAAAATAGTACAACGAGCAGATCTGACTTGTCTAACGTCACACTAGTGTAACAAGCAGCAGACAAGGTGAAAGCCCCAAATAACCCAGAGCCCAGATTTCTTTTGACCACTCTGTCTTGCCTCTTACTCAAACTTGTAAATAGCTCCCGGGTCACCTTAGCTTATCCCTCCAAAGTAACTTACTCTTATCTTGCCATGTGATCCTTGAAATGAACTCCATCATTTCCTTTACCACACCGTTCCGACCAAGATGGCCTTAACCTTCCCCTCAGTTTGACTAGACTCAAAGCAGACTTTTTCTTGCCTAGAGGGGTCCCTGACCCCCCTTTTAGAGACTTTACTTTAACCATTGTAAATGTTTCTTTATCTCCTTGAGATGTAAGTCTTCTCCTAGCCTCTCACCAGTCTTCAGAGACAGGAAGGGTCTTCTCAAGGACCTGGGAATCCTCCCCTCTAAATGTGATCATCAGGAACGACAGCGGCTCTCTCTCCGTCTCTTTGTGACTAGGAGTGTAACTCCTATAAGGTTATCACCTACAAGCAAAACACCGGGGGCCTATTTTCATTGACTGACTTCCCCTCTAATATCCTCTAGTATTTTCCCACTAGCTCACGTCAGTGCTTAAAACCTCCCCCACCTATTGTCTCAGTGGACTTGAGGTCAGTCTCTCTCCCCTATTGCAATAGTCTTAAAAGAAGTATTCCTTTGCGCATTTAACTCCATAAAGTACAATTTTTGTTGTACACCATTAACATGTTCCTATTTGTTTGGTAATCTTCCTCTCTGCTCTTTGAAGTTCTTAGAGGTCTACTGGGCTTTAATCCTGTCTGGGATTCCTAACTTTGAACAAAACTGCCCAAACATATTAGGTATTTAATGAATATATGAAATATGTTTGAATGAATGAATGAATGAATGAGTTGGGGGGGGGGCTGCAGCAAGGCAATTCTGAGTCCTTCTCCCTATTATAAAGATAGCTCGGGTAGTTTTGTTTGTAAACATGCGTAAGCGCTGCCCCTGTACCAATTCCTTCTGCTGTGTGGACATTGAAAACTGACAAGTGGCTGAGACCTAACATCCAGAAACTGTCGAGAGGGTGATCTCTTCCTTCTAATTTTAGTTCATCTTCCATGTTTCCCAAGGACTACAAGTCGAAATAATACCATCACACCTGTGCCTCAAGAACAATAAATTAGATGAGTGTCTTGTCAGTAGATATCCTAGAAAAAGAGCAGCCCCATATAGCTTTGTTTTAGTGGGAGTGTTTGTTCTCAGCCACCAAAATTCACCTTTCCTCGGAGAGCAGAAATTCGGAGTGACTTTTCTGTTGTCATTTGAAGAGACAGGCATAAAGTTTGAAAAAGAAAAAAAAGAAAAAAAAAGCACAGCTTGAACAAAGGTCAATGCCTTCTTCGGCCCCTTCCTTTGAAAACTCGTCTTCAGCACATGGTGATGTAACAGGACTGTTTATTAGTGAAAAATAGATGATTGGGGCCCTCGTCGTGATGCCCGTGATACTGCAGCTTTTCTTCACCAGCACTTGATTTAATTCTCTTTTCTGCTATTATATGTAGCCGGCCAACATGTACAGTATTTGCAATTGTATCTGGCTTCCATGTTATATTCGTCTTTCAGACCGAACCAACCGTAATTCTGCTTTAGTTCAACTTCTTTCTGTAGAAAGATGCATTCCCATCACCCTCCTCCTCTGAGGACAGGCTCTGTAAGTTTACAGGTGGAAGCCCCAGCAGGGCCGGCCGGGGCCCTTCTGGTCTGCAAAGCACACCTGTAACTTGGCCTCCAGGGGCTTCCTTACCACTTCCATTTTTTTTTAATGACATTTATTTATCCATTCAAAAAATATTTTTCCTTTTTTTTAATTTAAATTCAATTTGCCAACCTATACGACATCATTAGTTTCAGATGCAGTTTTCAGTAATTCATCAGTTGCCTATAACACTCGGTGCTCATCACATCACCTGCCCTCCTTCATGCCCATCACCCAGTTACCTCATTTCCTACCTACCTCCCTCCAGCGACCCGCAGTTTCCTTCCCAGAGTCCTTACCACTTCCTATATTGACATTTCCTTCTTAGCACTTAGCACAATTTGAAGTTATGTGATTGTTCCTGTGTTTATTTGTTTAATGTACATCTCTTGCATTAGCACGAAAACTGTGATTCTAGACCTTGTTGTTTACTTCTACGTTCTGACACATGGTAGACATCTGATAAATATCTTCCGGTTGCAAAATGATAATCTCAAAGGAGTCAGGACACAACGGGGAGAGGAGGCCCCCATGCCTTGGATGGAGAGTTCACGCAAGGCCGGCAGTCCAGGCCGGGGCCCAGGTTTCACTAGGTCTTCCCATCAACTCCTACCTGGAATGGGCTACCTATGGACAGCCCTTCACCCTCTAGCTGCCCTCAGTTCTTTAAACTATTTGAAAAATGTATACTCGAAAAGGCAATTATTTAGGAATGCAGCATTCATGGGACATCTACAACATCTTGATAACTTTCTATAAAGCAAACCATCTAGCCCCAGTGTTTATAATTTTTCCGAAATATTTTTTGCTAACAATCCAGAAAATCAAACTTCTAAAAATTAACTGCCATTTATTTTGTCATGAACTGTCTCAGTCTGGAGCCAGGCAGAGCAACTCGGGCCAACGGAGGAGTCCACATTCCATCCTGGGGCCCTCTCCTCTGCACGCTGCACCTGTATTTGCAGCCAGGCACTCCTCTTCCACCTCCCGTTTTGCATGTTCCTGACACAAGGTATGCATTTCAAGGGAAGTCTTGCAAGAGGGAATGGTTAAGGTCAGATGTGTTCAAAAAAAAAAAAAAAGTCGGATGTGTTCTAGAATGCTCCCCAGTATTAAAATATTTACCTGAGTTACAAAAGCCAGAATGGCAAATCATGTCACTGTCAGTTTCTCCATTTGGACAATGGTGAGAATATTTGTGGGCAGATGTCATTAGTGGTGAGGACACAGGTTTGAGGACCGAGAATACACTGGAGGCTTTACCATAACTTAGTAATCAGATAATCTTAAACAAGTTCCTTCACCTTTTTGAGACCAGTTTTCATGATATGTAAAATAATGTGATACGTAAAGAAATAGCAATAGCTTTTTATGAGCCAAGGATATAATATTCGCCGAGTGTCTAATGCAATGTCAGGCACATTTCTAGCCCTTGTTAAGTGGTGATGACAATGGTATTGGTGACGATGAAGATTATTTGATCCAGTCATCTTCATATTGTAAATCTAAAGAAGTGTTGTTATAAACCTTGTGTGCCATAAACCCACCCCCAAAGTCTTTAATTTTACATTGTTAAATTTAGCAGGAAAACTTGGATACATACCACCCTTTATTCATCCTAAATTATCTGTCTCGGGGCACCTGGGCAGCTCAGCGGTTGAGCATCTTGCCTTCGGCTCACCTGGAGTTCCAGGGTCGAGTCCCGCATCGGGCTCCCTGCATGGAGCCTGCTTCTCCCTCTGCCTGTGCCTCTGCCTCTCTCTCTCTGTCTCTCATGAATAAATAAATAAAACATTTAAAATAAATGAATAAATACATAAATAAAAGATCTTTCTCTCACACATGTTCGTCTCCCACCCATAGCCACCTGCTTTTGTCACAACCGTGTCAAGAGCCTGCAGTTTCCTGGGTTGGGGGTAGAAGAGGGGCAGGAAGCTCTCGGGAAGCGTGACCAAAGCCAGAACAACTGTCAATCCACGACGTCGGATGCCTTTTCTCTGGAGACCTGGGTTCCAGTCTTGACTCCACGACCGGTTAATGATATGACCTTGGGCAAGTGACAGCCGGTCTGGGCTTGGCTCCCTCATTTGTAAAATGAGGAGATGGGCAAAGATTCCGCTCCAAAGCTCCTTCCAGTTCCTCGAGGCCTGTGATGAGTGCCTGTCACTCTGGGCAACATCGGGCTGCCCTAGCTAATGAGGTCAGTGCGCTCAACGTCTATCAATAGGTCCCTTTGCAGAGGCGTTACTGTCCTGTATTGATATTCTTTGGATCAGTTTGAACGAGTGCTGACCATTAGCAGAAATGCTCTCCCTAAAAATGTACCAGGTAATAAACGTGTAGTTCAACCCACACACTCATTAACAAGTTATTCCCAGGAGCTCAATAACCTACTTCTGTAGGACACCCCCCCGCCCCGTCTTTGCAGGTACCACATCACTCACTCCTGACATCGATGGCCACCCTTATCCCCGCCAATTACTATTATTAGTGATCACAACAGACTCACGGGCTTTTCTTAGGACAACCAGAAATTATATGGCTTTGTCTCCAGGAAGAAAAACCGAGAGACATAAAATAGCTCTTTACATAATTCCTGTTTTTCTCTTTATTTTTCTTCCTTAGGAGCGTTAGGATGTGGGGCACTTTGTCCTTCCACTGCATTCTGCTGGTTTCATTTAATTAATCTTTGATTATGTAATTTGTATGACGTTTATCTCCAAAACTTTTTTGTTCATCCCTCTCCCAGAACCATATTTCTAGGCTTTCATAACTTTGTCTTACTTGGTCCCAACAGGATTTAAAACACGCACACGCACACTTTGGGGCGCACCTTTCTTTATAACGCGGATCCCTTTACAGGACTTCAGCAGATCCTTTAGAAACGCTTCCCACGTGTGACACAATAACCCCATAGATGAACGTCCTGAATAGACAGCAGAATTAAATTAAAAATGGGAGGCAGTTTCCTTCACCTCGTGGTGCCGGTGGCTGGATCAGAGTATTTACATTCACGTTTTAATCCTCTAATCTAGGAATCAATGTATGACCTGAGGCAACAAGTTAACAGCTTGCCAGAGCTAAGCCGGGCAGATGGCAGCATTGATCCAGATCTCAATGCCCCAAGACCCCCGAAAATACCGGGCGCGAGAGCCGGACACACAGTCACAAGGGAGCCGGAGCCCTTCCCGCAGCATCACTTACTTTCCCTGATCCCTGCAGCATCACTTACTTTCTCTCCCCATTCAGGCCGCTGAGTTTCTTGCATTCCCTGTAAAAAAAGAAAAAAAAAATATATATATATATATTCATTTTATTAACAAGTCCCCCTTCCTCTAGGACAGCATGGATCAAGACCAATCATATTTCTATTTAATTCACTCAAGTTGCTACAAATGGGCCCTCTCCTTTCTCAGTAATGTTGGTAACGTATCCCTGTAATCATTTCCAAGATTTTCTTTCTGTCTTTCTTTTTTTTTTTTTTTTTAATTCTGCTTTGTTTACTTGTCACTTCCTCTTCTTCGGGGCTCTTGAGATTTTATACTTTATTCTGTTTCGAGAAAAATCCCCAACACTCTGCAAATTTCTCCGTGTAGTCGGTCGAACCTCCAGGGCCTTGTCTTCACAGCAAATGGCAACAGGACGCAACGTGAACACAGTCGATTCGGCCGGTGACACTTTGCACATTTGAAAGAGCAGTAGTGTTGTTCCTGGCAAATACTCAGGTGAATGGACTGAAACTCTGCTCTTTGGAATATTTGTGTTCCTTGGCCAAGGGCACACGTCCCCCTGTGTGTGCCTTGCTCATTTATGTTTTTCTTCATCGTATTCCTCTAAATCCCAATGTGAAAGGCACATATATTTTTTTTTTCTTGTCTTGTCCAATTTTTTTTTTTAATCTTGCAGGCTGTGTTGGCTTCTGATGCCCCAATGGACATTTGATGACCAGCACATAGTCCATCTGATGGTGATTACTTATAGTTTCTAGATCCTTCACTGAGTAGATCTTATTTCTGACAATCTAGCTATTTTATTTTCCTTAATCCCTAGTTAATTAAGGATAACTAAATAAGTAATTGGCCATAACCAACCTACTTGTCTTGTTTTCATTTTTGCGTGTAGCCCACGTGGCCCTACAACTTCTCCCATCAATTCACAAACTTGCTCAAAATCTGATTTCCTCCAAATGATCTAAGCATATTTTCTGCTATCCCTCAACGTGCTCCCCCCCCCCCCGCTTCACTTGGATTCATCTTTTCTTTCACTGAGGACTCGCGCTCATTCCTGCCTCTGCTTGGCCTGCGTTTCCACGCACAGCCCTGCTCGTCCGCGTCCCTGAAGCCACTCTGCCTACAGCAGCCCACGTACCTCTCTGTCCTGGGAACCTTCTCAGCCCCTCAGTGGGACTCACGGTTGAGGACAAACACACCCTTGGACCGTTGGAGCCACCAGCAAGCTCTCTGCCCCAGGCTCCCGCGCCAGGGCCAGGCGCCTTCATGCCACCCGCAGCCCCACCTGTGGCACGTCCCACATAGTCAACACTTTTTGATTAAACTATTTCAACGTGCCACTCTGCATTACACCTTGGTCTTCTACAGTCTCAAGGTACAAAACATCTTAAAATCACAATGGATTTTTATCCTCAGATAACAAGGTACCACAAAATTCATTGCACAAAATATAGATAAATAACAATCTCTATTATCCACATACTCAGAGGATATTTATTGTGAATATGTGGATATGCTTCTTTATAGATGGAAGGAGAGATAGGAAAGTCACTTGCTTGTTTCTTTAATTTTCAGAAAATGTGTATTTCCATTTTATTTTTTCCACTGAGCAGAAAATGAAGATTTTTTATGATAGAATATAGCCTTCAGAAGCATGATTGTACCCTTGCGTAATCATCTAATTATTCTCACATTATTGGGGATTCAGACTCAGTCCTATTCTGTATTTCTTAAAATATTATTAGTGGTGCTGTTATGAACATACTTTACGTACACGTGTGTGTTTTTGATGATTTCTTTAGGACAGATCCCTGCAATGGAATCGCTACAGCAAAGGGTAGAAACTAAGACATCGGATTGATATTGCTAACTTGGCAGGGTTGAAGTGCCCTCTTGATTTCATTTGAAGTCATTATTCATTCTCTTATGAAATGTGATTCATTCTACACACATTTGATGAGTCGGGGAGTGTGCTGCTTGCTGAGGAGAGTTCCAAGGCCCCATGGGTCCGGTCCTGTTGTTACAATGAGGAAGATCCTTTTGGGATCAGGGCGGCACTAGTCCTTCAGTCTCTGTGCCATTAGGTTTTGACTTTTCAAGTGAGGTGGTAAACTTGCCTACACGTTACCCTTGAGTGATTTCCTGAGTCTCATCATCACGAGTCCTCGGTTGCTCCTTTTAGTGGGTCCAACTTGATGAACCCCGGATGAAAGGCACTGAATGGCGTGTACTCCCTTTCAATTTTCTACTCCTCAAAATAAAACAGCCATCCTGGCATCTACCGGGGCCATCACTACCCAAAGTTTGAGGGCCTCATGCGCGCTTTTTCACGTCAGGAGTCAGCACAGTGCTGTTCCAAATAGCCTCTTCACTGGAAGTTCGATAGCCCTTCCAACATCAGCTCCCGGGTTTGACGTTGTATCTAACAAGTTGTACAGAACAGGTTTAATTCCTCTACTGAACTAATGATCGCACTGGAACTCTTATTTCTGGAAATCAAATCGCCTTCAAATATTTCTCTTGGACTTAACGTCAGTTGAGGGATGTGAGGACCCCTACCGTTTTTATTTACTTTGTGATGGTGTCTCTTCCAGAGAGTTCTAAAAGTTCCCCTCATCAAAACTTCAAATGCCAAGATCCCACTTCTTTAGAGGCAGCCGAAATCAGGAGGCTGGGTAGGTGAGTCAGCATGGACAGCATATCAAAATGTGAGCTGTCTGAACCTAAATTAGAAACTATACTTTCCATCCCGGTTTTACATTTTTGGCAACATGAGAAAAAAATCCATCTCTGATGGGGCTACTTGCCCTCATTTGTATTCAACAGAGAAACAGAAAGTATGGATTCCAGCACGTTTTAGGAAGCTGCAAAATGCTGCTCATACTTCCTTTCTCAGTAGTTCCTTTCTTCCAGAGACTGTCCAGAAAACAACGCAAAAAAAGGCTGCATTTCCCCTTCTTCTGTGTTGCCCTTGCACCAACACCTACCTCGATTTGGCTTCCACTACGACACACCTGCCCTGGGGAAGCTTAAATGGGGAGGCCAGGATTGAGTGAACTGACCTAATTGTAGAGCGTCTGAGGATGGAGGCTGGAATCTGGATTTCTACAGAAATGGTGAGCTTGGGGGGACGCGGCCTTTAGGCAGGGACACCTGAGGGACCCTAATTCACTTAGGTGAGCACGGCAGCCGATAGAGGCTGTGAGTCTCAGCTGCAGCAGTCCACTAGGGTCACCCGGAAAGCTCTAGCGACTACTGACACCCAAGTGATTCCGGTCAACTTGCCTGTGGTGGGCGCTGAACTCTCTCTATGACATTTAGAAGCTCCCCAGATGAATATAAGAGATAGTGAAAGAGAATAGAGGGGAAAGGAGAAAAAATGAGTGGGAAGTATCAGAAAGGAGACAGAACATGAAGACTCCTAACTCTGGGAAAGGAACTAGGGGGGGTGGAAGGGGAGGAGGGCGGGGGTGACTGGGTGACGGGCACTGAGGGGGGCACTTGACGGGATGAGCACTGGGCATTATTCTGTATGTTGACGAATTGAACACCAATAAAAATAAATTTATTAAAAAACAAAGAAGCTCCCCAGACGTTTTTAACGTGACGTCAGAGTGGAGACCCACCGAGCTGGAATGTCCCCCCAGGGGTAGCTCTCAGTCTCAAGCAGGAGGCCACATGGCATCTGGGTGAGTCTCCATTTCTTCCAGGCCCTCGAGAAATGTGTGGGAGGGTAGAGCCATGCACTCCTCGGGGGGAGGTACTCGGAGGAGACAGGACAGGCTGAGAGCCGGGCCCTGCAGGCCAGCCGAGCCTTCCCCACCGAGTGTCTTCCTTATCAAGAAGGAAAGTCCACAGAAGCCAAGACCGAAGTGGAGACTAGAGACCGCGGCTAATACAATGTCGGAAAGGGTGACACGGGGACGGGCACATGGGGCTCCCCCAAGACCTAGCAGACCCCCCACCTAGCCTCCTCCTCCAAGAAGAGGGCCCATGGGGAATAGTGTTCAGCCTGATGAGGACGGGGAGGGTGTGTTCCTGAGAGAGACTTGGGGCGCGTGTGCTGGAGACCAAGGTACTGAGGCTGAGGAGCCTGTGCCTGGGGTCCTGGGGCTTCGGGCAGCGCTCCCCAGTCCGATGGTGGCATTTGATTTGAGCCGTGAAACCGAATCAAGCTCCGAGTTTCCTAGGAGGTGGAGGAAACCAGGGAGGAGTGGAGCTGTCTGGGCTTGACCCTCTCGGCCCAGCTGCCTGGCAGTCGGAGCCACGTATTCTACTTTGAACATTCAAGAAAGAGGAAAGTAAAAACCTGAAGGGCAGAGGAAAACCAGCTGAAGCCTTGCAGAACCAACCTGTTGGACCAGCTGGATGAAGAGATGTGAGGATAAATCTGCTTTGCCCCAGAGCAGCGCACTGCCCCCCCCCATGGGCCCGAAGGGAATATCCGAGCCGCGGGCAAGGTCAGGAGGGCACCTGCTCTGCCTCTTTCTCACCATCATTTTCTTTTGCCTTCTGTTTCCATGGTCGTCCTCCTCTGCTCCGACCTTTTCCTCTTTCCTATAGGATTTTCATCCTTTATTTCACCTCCGAATCGCCTGATCTGAAGTAGGATTGCTTTAAGTTTGTTCAACTTCTTTAAATCATTCAGCGACAGTTTCGGATTTGCATTTCTATTTCTGGAGTCGAGGGAGTACTTGCAGACTCCCCCACTGTTCTTCAGAAGCACCTCCATCTTACCACATTTCTGTTCAAACTTTGGTCTTAAAATACCTGTCATTTCTCATAAACTTTGGAAGTTTTCAGTGCTCGGAGAGAAGTTTTTGAGAAGATTTCTTTGTTTTTTTTCATTTGTAGAAAAAACTAAAACCATAATCTGAGAGAAAATTTTGATTTATCCTGATGAGATTATTCTATGAACTGCAGTCATCAAGGACAAAATCTGCATTGCATTTTCTCTCTCCTTTCTTTTTAATTTTTTTTTAATATTTTATTTATTTATTCATGAGAGACACAGAGACACAGGCAGAGGGAGAAGCAGTCTCCATGCAGGGAGCCCGATGTGGGACTCGATCCCGGGACTCCAGGATCACACCTTGGGCTGAAGGCAGACGCTTACCCGGTGAGCCACCCAGGCGGCGTCCCCTTTTTAAAGTTTTTTAATAGGATTGAATTCTATTCGTCACAGGATGGTTTTAAATGACTTTGTCCAGAATCCTTCGGATGAAGTCAAAGACGCATATTTACATAAGTTTTTGGGCTAATGTGTGTGCATCGATTTCACCGGTGTCAACAATTTTTGGAAGTCCGTGCTTGGTTACCCCATTACCTCTCAGATTTTTCAGATGCACGGTCCAGAGAAGGAAGGAAGCTGAATGTGTGCTGGGGACCAGCACGGTCCCATCCATAGTCACCAGCCCAGCTCCACCTGCTGCTGGCCCTCCCCATGAGAATCCATAGGCTGAGAAACTGAGCCCTGGCCCCTCATGTCCAAAATGAAAAAACTTTGCCCATCCCCAGTCATAGATAGGCCTTGTCCAAAGGGCTGGGTTATTGCTCAGGTCTCTGACCTCGGTTTCCAACTTATTGCCCTCTCAGCTCTTCTTTGTAGACTGGAGCTGTGCTGACCTGATAGTCTTCTGGCCCAGAGCTGGGTCCTCTACTCCTCAGTTTCTGTCCAATGATAAATGTCCTGTCTTAGAGGGACAGAGCAAACCAAATCAAAGAGAGGAACTATCATTTGCTTTTTGGTCACTTCCTCAGCAGGTCTCCTTTGAGTACCCTAATGATAAAAGATCTCCTCCAGAATGACTCACTAGCCCAATATTGTGTGTGTGTGTGTGTGTGTGTGTGCTTCCTTTATGACACTTGTTATAACTTCAAGTCGTGATATTTATTGTCTGGAAATGTGGGTTGTGTCTGTCTCTGTGGAAGCCATGACAGTGTCATCTTTTTAGCTATTTTATTTATTTTTTAAATATTTATTTATGTATTTATTCATGAGAGAGAGAGAGAGAGAGGCAGAGACACAGGCAGAGGGAGAAGTAGGCTCCATGCAGGGAGCCTGATGTGCGACTCAATCCCAGAATTCCAGGATCACCCTCTGGGCCAAAGGCAGGCACCCAACCGCTGAGCCACCCAGGTGTCTTTTTTAGTTATTTTATTATAGAGATCTAGGATAGTGTTATAAACATAGTGAGCACTGAATAAATGCTCATTAAATAAAAAAAAAAAGTTATAACTGGCTTCCTGAATGTTTTCATGCCATCCTCCATGAAACTTCCTTTATCAAACTAGCAGTTCATTTCTGACCTTACTAGAGTCTCAATGCAAACCTTGTCCAACATGAACCCAAACATCTCAAATGACACTTTCTCCTCTGATTCCAGCACCAGTCCAAGATGCCTGCTCTAAAATCTCACCACCTTTTTTCAAGTGAACATGTGTTTACATCATTAGAAACAAGTTTTAGGTATAAGAGGGTCTGTAATTGTCACATGGATATAACTCAATAGAGAATGTGCTTAGGCAGCAGTCACGTCCCTGTCCTGGATACACGTGAGGGGCTGTTTCTAGGAATAAGTACTACTTTTCAGTCAGATGCCCTGTTCTTGCCCTAATTAAATGTATGCACTGAAGCTCTTTGAACAGCAGGCCTTCCCCGCCTCAGCTTCAGTTCAGTCCTAACCAAGTCTGGTCACATTACAGCAGCTCTAGCCCTTCAGTACTCCAAGTCTAGTTTTATCCACTGCCCTTGTTTGGGCACCCAGTAGATCCGGGACTTTCTCCCTAACATCCAGCCTGTGTATCGGATATGTATGACCAGATCTTCACTTTGATTCCTGATTTATATTCATAGGTTCTCAATTGGAACTAAAGCATCACCAAATCTTAGCTCATTTGGCTTGACGAACCACCCAGTTCTTGCCAGCATTCCTCTCCAAGAGCAAGACACACTTCTCCCCGCAGCTGCTAGCTACAGACAAAAACCACCATGCCGCTGCCACCTGCCAATCCTGGCATTGCCCGCTACTGTCCTCACCCAAGTGGAGCCCATGTGCATGCATCAACCCAGATCAGGTCAAGGATGTCAGGGGTTTTCAACTTCACAGTTCATATCGTAAACTTTCAGTCTTCAGAAATGAGACCTAGAGCCAGGAGGGGGCTCCCACTCTTGCTACACCCATCCTCTGATGATGACGTCTCCCAAAGAGCTGCCCGTCAGTTTTGTATGCTTTGAGGCCCTTGAATTATGAATGGGCTCCTTAAAGGAAAAAGATACCACTGGCATTATGAGTGTTTGCCAATTCCACGTAGACTTTTAGGGTCTCAGTGGAAAGGAGCTACTATTAAGAAATCCTTCATGCTAATCCTTTGCCCAATTCTTGCCTAACGAAGTCATGCAAGCATACCTCTTACTTGTGACCTGTTAGAGGAACTCACTGCTCTCTAGTGTAGGTCACAGGGCCCTGACTATATCTCTACTGGCTCATCAGTGTGACAAGGCTAAGTCTTAGCCCAGCTTCACAGCCCCTTAGGGCTAGATCCAGCCCTTCTCTGAGCTTTGTCACTGGCCAGATACCATAATCGTAGTGTTCCTGTTACTAAGAATATCCTTACTTGGCCAGGATGGAGACCAGCCACGTATGGGAAAATCTGAGAACAAGTTCCTGACCTAAATTCCTACATTTGATGTTTGTCGCACTAATTTATACCGAGCACCTTCTGCAAAGTGACCTCTAGATCTCAAATTAGAAAACCCTGAGGTAAGGCAGAGAGGTCACCTGACCATAGCTCAGATCAGACACAAGAGGAGATGTGACTCAAATAACTCTGGGAAGAAGGACCAGAAGCCCCACTCATGACTCAAGTAGAAGAAAACCATCATGGGAAACAAGCATAGGGACCCTTCCCATGAAAATGGTTAAATTCACACACGCAAAATTGTATCTACCATTTGAAGGCCTCAAAGATACTTAGAACTCAAGCATGGATCCCAGGTGAACAACTGTTCAAATAAAGTCCAGTGGAGATAGTTACTCCACGTGTGCCAATGCTTACGGGGGCAGGACAGTTTTGGCAGGAGCAATCTTTTCTCTTTCGTATCTTAACTTTAAGGATGTACATTCCTTTAAAAACGGGTGAACAATTATCTAAAGACAATATTGAGCCTCCAGAGGCTGCAGTAATCTAGCGTCTTCCTCCCCAAAATGTGGTCTGAGTCACCAGAGGGCCTGATAGGAATATAAAATCTCAGGTTCTGACCTAGACCTGGTAAATCGGATTCTACATTTTTAACAAGGTGATGGGTATACACCTAAAAGTTGGTCAACAGTGACCTAGCAAATATGAGAGAAGTACCCGGGCCACCTGTAAACACAGAGTAATATTACTCTGCACTGAAAATCAATCCTGCTTTTGCCTACTTGGCAAGCTTCTCTTTATCCTTTGCAACCCTACTCTTGATTATTGTGCTCTTTATACAACGGTACTCATACCGAGAGGTTTTCGTAGATCAATAAATCATGTAAGTACCTCTGTGGGTAAAATCATAAGCACATAGGCCATAATAATAACAATAACAGGTTACACTTTTTTGAACACTGGGCCAGAAATGTCCTGAGCACTATAAAAGCGTTAACTCACTTAACCCCTAAAAGCTGCACAAACGTGGATGCTATTATTTCCATTTTCAGATTGTGTTAACTGTAAACTCACCAACTTTGAATCAATTAATAATATTGGAAAAGCGCCATGGTTCACAAATTAATCTGGCTTGTATTTTCTTAAACCCTGAAATAAAGTGTAAATTAGAAACTGGCCACCTATCAAACGCTTCGATTTCTAAAGTTTCACGTTCCTCATGCAACATCAGATGTAGAGTTTCCTCAAAACCTCATTTTTCACATTTGTCAAGAAGCTATTTTTTAAATAGAGGGTTTCGATCTTCAAATCATTAGCGGAAATAATGCTAGAATCTCGTAGATCAGCTCTACACTATCGCTTCGCTGGCACACGGTATTCAATGCGACACGCAGAACACAGCCCCACCTCTGAGCTTGACTGGAGTTCGTCGAACCTACTGGCGACTAGAGGTGCACTTGGCTGTTGTGTTAACTCTTCTTCACAAGCTACAGCCACGCTCAGAGAAGACAAACAGTAAGCGGGGCCAGGGCTGAAACAGCCATCTCGGGGTTCTGCAAAGCCTGGGGTGAGGCCACAGCATTTAATCTCATCAGATTAAAGGGCCTAAGGGTCCTTCCAGTTTCTATATACAGCCATCTTCTTGGGGAGGTTTTATGGCACTGGGATCTCTGCCTCCTTCGATTTCTTTGCCGAATACTTTATTTCAGAGACTTAGAGGGAAAAAAGGGAAGGAGAATCAGAAGGTGGGGGCAAAATGAATTGAATAATTGAAGATGCAAGACAGAGCAAAGACGAAAGTCAAGAAAGTAGAAGGGCACAATATACACTCCGCATTCTGAAGACCCGACTTCCAATATCTTCTGGTTTTATTCCTTATTATTCTGCTTATTGTGGCTGTTATATTGTAGACGATTGTATACTCCTATTTCCCACTCCCTGTGTAAATAAGAAATTTAAAATAAACGTCGCCACAATATTAAAAAGAAAGTCAACCCAATACAGGACATACATTGATCAGTCTAGTGATCTAATAATAAATGATTTAATACCAGGAGAAAAAAATTCCGCGACTGAGTCAAAAAACACTTTGCGTTCGACCTCGCTGTGTAAAATTATACAGAACCAGACAAGTTAAGACTCCAGCAGCACTTCTTCAAACTTCAA
Source organism: Vulpes lagopus (assembly GCF_018345385.1). Taxonomy (NCBI): domain Eukaryota; kingdom Metazoa; phylum Chordata; class Mammalia; order Carnivora; family Canidae; genus Vulpes; species Vulpes lagopus. Next base: position 2,193,241 of record NC_054824.1, read on the forward strand.
GAATGTGTATATCCTTCATCGATCTCATCAGGCTTGGAACACAACTTCATCAATAGCAAAAGAAAATCTAAACGAGTCCTAGGTTTCCACATTTTGGGCACGATTGAGACCTGTGCATTTAAGTGGTATGTTGGCAAAATACAAGGCAGAGATTTGGAAGTTCAGTGAAAATATCCAACTGCAGCCTCGCATACAGTCGGTCACCGATTCTCACTTACCATTTACCACGGCCTTCCCCATTTGGAGCATTTTAATAAAAGGTATGATCTTGGGGTCTCTTGCACTTTTCTAACGCACGCTCAAGTATGAAATTGGGGGGATCAGAGACCCCCACGTTTCCTTAATCAGTTTGGCCCATCTGCAGTCTGCCGTCGGCGCTGCCACTGACACCAACAGTGAGACTCCTTCCGTCAATAAAAACAGCGCTGACGCTCAGAAGCATTTTGGAATATTGATCCCCAGAAGCCTCCTATAATCCAAAGCCACTGTTGATTATCCATTATCACCCATTGCTACAAAAACATTTCCCGCTATCAGATTTCAGCCCATTATCTAACTGCTGAGACTGCTGTTGCTGGTATTATAAAGTCAAATGCTTTCAATGTGCGTCTCCATAATTGTCCTGCGGGGGAAATTCCACGGAAACTCCACTTTGACAGAAGGGAGGACTGGGGGAGAAGGATTTTCTCTGAGGAAGCCGCCTTGCTAGGATTCTCGGAACAGCCTGGCTTCAATGGACCCACTGCGCTTCCAGCCTGAGCAAACTCTATTGATTCCAGATGCTGCCTAATTGGCCTGTGACTGAGTGACACCCCGAAATGTGTTGCATTTGTAAAACCAAAGTAAACAAGCCGTCTTGGCCCCGCACCCACCAGGGCTAACTAATGCCTCCTGGAAGAAGATGCTCTGATCTGAGTGTTTTTTCCATCCCCTGTTTCCTGGATGCCTGTGGCCTTTTGTACAGTCTCTGTGATTGAATTTGCTGACAACTAGAATCTTAAGAGGCCTCTGGTGGGATGCCCTACTCTACTCTTAGACAACGTGATAACAGTAGTGGTAGTGCAAGCAGTGGACACTTGCAGAAAAGTTCGATGCACGGCGCACAAAAATTCCAATCAATCAATCAATCAGTCAATAACTGTTGTATACATCTCGAAATAAATTATGGAAAATTTATTTTTAATCCTGCTTTCTTGATTAAAAAAAAAAGATAAATTCTAACATCAGGGCACACCAATAATCTTTCTCTTAAGTCTATTTCTGGGGACAGATGAACTCTAAATATTTCATTTTGGAAAATAAAAGTTGTTGGTCTTTGGAGCTGAATTTCTCCTCCCCTGAAGAAAAAGAGAGGAAAATAAATTCATTTCTTAATTGATCCGGGAGGTCTTTTTGTTTTTGTGATGGATGACTAGGAACAGCTGCCAACTGCAATGCTAATGGTGAAGTGGAACCTAATCATAACCAGTTGGTTAATCAGGTTAAACTGGCTTACTGATGACCCATGACAAGATCTAAATAAGGCAAACAAATAAAGTAAATAAGATTTGATAGTTTACCTTCCGGTATCCATTTTCGAGGGATGTGTCAATTTTGGTAGCATTCCCTAAATCGTGCTTTCCTTGGGTGAGGCATATAATTCATTTTAAGGGAAAAAAGTACAAGTGTATACACTGTCTACATTATACACATGAAACCATAATACACCTTAAAAATTCATACTAATAAAATTATAGCAATATCAAGAACATATAGCAATAGGGATCAGCAATAGGTTACGGAAGCCATATTTTAGGGACTCAAGAATCTCCTTTCTTTTCCCCTTTTCCCAGCTGATGATATGATTTTTAAAGAAAAGTCAGGTTTTGTTTTGTTTTTTAATTAAGTGATTCTTAGCTGTCTGTATAAGATTTCTAGCCCTAAGCAAATCGTTTGGACGTATACAAATGCTTTTTTACAAGTAAGTCTCCAGAGATTTGACAATTATTTTTCTGACGTGTACACGTTTGGTTGTATAATTAGACTGAAGACTGGGAGCAGGTTAGTTCCTTGCAAAACACCTTTTGATTTTTATGAGGCAGTGCCGGGTTAAAGGTGCTGGCCCGGGAGGCTTGGGAGCCAAGGGCGTTGTTCATATATGGAAGGAAGTACAGCTGCTCTGAGGAACTGAGCTTCACGGAGGGAAAGGATCCAAGTACTAGGGGAGGCACGCCTGGGACGGAGAGTGCTGCAAATACAGGGCACTGTCCTAACGAGTCAAGGAGCCTTGAAGTCCAACTTCCAAGCATTTTAGAATATCAGCAACAGAACAACCTCATCAAAAGTGCAAGAGGGCCTGCCACTATCTGTACTACAACACTCGAGGCAGAGGAAATTAGACACGCGACACAGTCTTGATTTGTCTCTATTGTTTTAGGTTGAATACAATCATTCTCAAGACTTATCTCAGTAAGAACATTTTACAAAGTGAAAATGAGGAACTCAGATAAATTAAAAAAAAAAATGAAAGCATTCTGATGACTCTTAGACTAGAGAGTTCTGGGAACAGAGAGGAAGAGGGACACTCTCATCTTTACAAATTCAATTACTGTGTAGATTCCAGGAATAATATAAGCCTTAACCTAGCCCTTTTATCTCTTGGGGCCTCAGTTTCCCCATCTATAGACATAAATATGGAATTAAATAATAAGGTCCATTCCACGACCCTTATACCATAACTCGTATGATAGTTCTTTTGATCTGAAACAATTTTCTTCTACTGATTTATATTTGAATTTATTGATTCAAGGGCCTCTCTCATCAGCAGCCATTCTTGGACACCTTTTGAGTACTTAACAGAACCTTCATTTCAATGCAAAGCTTTGCATTGACAGCTTCAAATGCAGGGAGTGTCCTAATTAGGACTGTTCCGTATTTTATGAGCCATAACATTTGAATTTGAACTAGAGAAGTTTATCCTTTCAGGTAAGAAAATGAGCCCCTTCCAGTGTGCCCACTGCAGCAAAATATAAGGCTCATTAGTGAAAACCAGAGATCCAAGAACTCAGTTTTGTTACTCAAACACCTGTGTCTGTTGGATGCTCTATAAAGCCCTGAAGCATGAAGGTTCATGACTAATAAAGCCAAAGGGAAAGAGAAGGGTATTGTCGAAATCAGGAGACATCTAATTGAGATCCACAACCAGTGACTCTGCAGAATTTAGGAAATATAATCATGTTCCTACACAGAGATTTTCCAACAAGTTAGATTTACTTAATCGACTCTCTCTAACCTTCAGAACTATTTAACAAATATGAAAAGAACGCAAACTAAAACCTAGAATGTAATTAACCAGGAGATTTAATGGAAAGTGGGCGAGTCTTAATAAACCAAGAAAAAATTTAACATTTATTTTATGAACGTTTTGATTTCACTCTTGTTACAAGGAGAAGTGATCATAAAGAAAGCAAGGAAATTCAACAAATGTTGATAGAATGCTTTAAATCTCTAAATAATTTATATACCAGTTCATAGCTTGTAAAGAAAGTGTATAACTCCACACATTTTATTCTATTCCACTATATCCATTTACTCTATTCGTTAAGCAAAAGTGGCCCCTTTCATTTTTTAGCTAAAAGTACTAATTTAAAAAGCTTTTGTTAACTATGAGAGCTTTGAAATGAAGTAGGTGGGCACCTAGAGAAGGTGTAATGGTTGGGAAGAAATTAATGAAGGGGTCCAGTTACTTCAAAAACTGTCAGATCAGGGCAGCCCAGGGTGGGGGGGGGGGTGCCTCAGGGGTTTAGCACCACTTTCAGCCCAGGTCGTGACCCTAGGGTCCCGGGATGGAGTCCCATGTCAGGCTCCCTGCATGGAGCCTGCTTCTCCCTCTGCCTGTGTCTCTGCCTCTCTCTTTTTCTCTCATGAATGAATAAATAAAATCTTAAAAAAAAAAAACCCTGTCTCGTCAGTTCATAGGGATACACAGTTCATAGGGATCCTCAGGGTGAACAGAGAGACTTAAAAAATTAACTTGAGAGGGGGAGCCTAGGTGACTCAGTTGGTTCAGGTCTGACTTGATTTGGGCTCAGGTCACGATCTCAGGTGGTGGGATCAAGCCCTGGGCGGAGTTCCATGCTCAGTGGAGAGTCTGCTTAAGAGTCTCTCTCTCCTTCTGCTCCACCCCCCACCCCAACCAAAAGACTCTCTTTCTCTCTCCCTCTAAAACAAATAAATACATCTTTTAAAAAATAAAGAATCAACTTGGAATTTATGACCTATTCTCTGAGTTCCACTAAAGGTTCAGAATAATATTATGCAAAATTTTAGACCCCGTGATAAACTCCTCTCTAGGATGTATCCTTTTTGTTTTGTTTGCTTCTCATTGTCACATCCAAGGTGGCTTTAATCATTTAAAGTACAGTGATATGTCAACATGCTTCCAGATTCTTGTCATAGGGTCATCTTTGAAAAAGTGATAAGTGTGATATGCTCCCCTCCCCATATTCTGAAAGCTGAAATGGTTTCTCTGAGATCTCTGTGCAGCATACTATACATAATAGTTCCCATTATTTTTTAAGGCTTGACTGCAAGAGATAGGATTGTGGAAGAGATGAACCGTAATTTCACATTTGGGGAATCATTCTAATGTCTTTTAGATGTGTGATTTATCACACTTTTGGGGGCAGGTCCAATGGAGCTTTAGCCAAAAAGATGAAACACCAAACTTCCATATTATGAAAAAGAACAATAATAGCAAATCATGTTTGAGAATTTGAGCTTCTTCAATAATAACCCAGAGAGAATGACTGTGTCTTGAAAAACAAAACATGAGAGCATCTTCATGAAGTAGATAGTCCACCAAGTGTGACTGAATTAGACTAAACTGTGATCTGATTAGACATACACATGTACACACAAAATATATCCTATAAATATTATAATTTGTGATATATTCTTGTTAGTTGGGTTTGCTTAATAAGAATATAAAATTTCATAAAAGCTATAGCTCAACAGAACAATATTACTACACTCCTAATATTGCAAACATAATTAACTTTGAATTATGTGAATTAACAGTGCCTAACAAATTATCATTCAGCTCTGAAATTAAATTCTTTCGTACCATTAGATTTGTTTGTTAAGCTCAAGTAGGCAAAAGTTGTATTTAATAAAGTAATATAATGGTGCTTTGCTAAGAGTGCCTTTGAGAAACATAGATTTATCTAAAATAAATCAAGGAATTTCTATTATTAGTTAATTTGTGAATATCATAACCTCTATATAATAAAATCAAGGAAAAAGTTTGATGCGCTTACAGAGTACTGATGTTTATTACAGGAAGCCTTTTTCTAATTACCTCTTTAATTAGCTATTTTACATGGTTATTTTGTGGTTCCATACATGTAATGCAAATACATTTAATATTGTTTTAGGTTCCATTAAAGTTATCCTACCACCTCCATTTAAGAAAAAAATTAAAAGTCAGTATCGTTTAAACTTCCTCCTACGTTATCCATCTCAGATTACTCATCCATTCTCAAAATACATTTATTGTGAACAAACAAAAAAATCAAGAAATATAGCATTTAAATACTTTCATGTGACCATAGGAACAGGAATTCAAAATATGTACTTCCTATATGGCCGACTGCATCCACGTAAATTCTAATGTTCCATTGGACTGGAATTTTAATACATCAGGAGCAGGAAGGAGGGCATGATTTCACTGCTTTGTGTAAAGAAAGGAACTCTGCCCATTGTTTAATTATGTTCAGCAGGATATCATCTGAGCACTAAAGATCCAAACAATAATAATGGCGAGACATCAGAGATGCCTGTGGAATAGCTGTGAGAGAGCAAAGACAAACCATTTCAAATCAAAGCAAAAAAAAAAAAAAAAAAAATTCCAGCAGAATCAGTTGACTTGAATGTCAACATAATGCATGTGCTTTCTCATTCAAAAATGACTCCAAGACAATTTTTCAAGATCCAGAGACACTGGGAAGCTCAGCCAACTTAGCTTTTACAATATTTGAGTGTGGTTTGAGACAAGTTTGCCATGAGGGAAAATAGAATAGTGTTTAAAATGGAAGGTGTTTGGAGCTGAATTTAATGTTGAGAGTCATGCTGCAATATTGCCTTATACTAACTAAAGCTTTCGGTATATTCCAATTATAAAATTTAACCAAAGAGACAACAAGGGGAAAGCTCATCAGGAATTCCATTCTGCAATGAAGAGTGTTGCTACCGTAAGGCACCCGCTGGTCTTCTTTCGTAAATCATTTCACCTGCTCCATCTGTAGTAGGGCTTGGGATATAGAAAGTATTTTTCTAGTCAGAGTGACAGGTTTTGTTCTTGTTCCTAATTCTATCCATAATTCCTTGCTGGATCCTACTTATAACAAGTGGCTCAAACACTCCAGTTGAATATTCAGCATTAGATGTTCATGGCCATGGTGAATAAAAGTGTGTGTGTGTGTGTGTGTGTGAGAGAGAGAGAGAGAGAGAGAGAGAGAGAGAGAGAGAGAGAAGAGGAGGACAAGGACGAAGAGGAGGAAAAACATGGAAGGAAGGAAGGAAGGAAGGAAGGAAGGAAGGAAGGAAGGAAGGAAATGGAGGGGAGGAAAGCAGGATGAATAAAAAGTAGGCAAACAGAGAAAGAGAGAGAGAGAGAGATCTAGCTACTGGTTCCCAGAGAGATAGAACACGTGTCTTAAAAAAATCAGCACAAACCATCTCACTCAAAACCCACTTTTAGTTGAAACAAATCTTTTCTATGATTTTAATGAAAAAAATACCTAGTACTCCAAATGTGAATAAAATGAAAGTCTGTGCTATTAGAATTAGTAAAAGCCAATGTGGTTTATTTCAATATTTAGTAAACAAATTTCCCAATAATAGAAGCGCACCCTTTCTGAATGCCTGTATTACTAAAGCAGCCTCCTAACTGGCCTCTGCCTCTCCATCATCGCCTCCATTACCATTCAGTCTCCATATTGTGGAAGGAGTAGTCTTTCTAAAATGCATCTCATTCCCCTGCTTTCAGTACTTAATGACTCCCTTTCCTTCCATGATAAATGCTACCTAATGTCAGACACAATGCACCAATGCATCCTAGAGTAATTACCTAGTTACCTGACCAAAGGCCTCCTGGATAGCCACTATTTTGTCCATCATTTCTCTCTCACTGCCTCGTAGCATCTGACAAATGATAGTAGCTCAATAGATACATACCTGGTGAATCAATTAATGAGTATAAGTTTTGTATGAGAAGAATACCTGCAAACACAGATAATAATGTATTTGTGACATTAGGAACATCTTAGGGACATGCAAAGACAAAACGATATTTTAAAAATTGTTCTATGTGTGTAAGACAGACACACATAGTGGTTCTGCATAGTGGTGATTAGGGAGGTAAGATGATCCCATGTCCAGTATCTTATTTGACCCTCATAATCAAGCTATGGGTTAAAATAATCAGGGAAATGAAATAACATAAAAGTAAACATTTTAAATGACTGACCATAGAGCTCCAATTTTGTAATGCTTTTAGACATAGCATTAAGTTTTGAACATTATTTTTTCTTCCAGTAGTTTACCATTCTCACTTGTTATTTTGTTTTGGGTATTTATACACAGGGAATTTTTATAAATTGTTAAAAATTAATATTATTTTCCTAATGGGTGTATATATGTATATATGCATGGAGAAAGTAGACTGTAGGTGGGATTGTGAGCTCTGGCAAATGGCTTCTCCATCCTTTAGTTATCTCTTCTAGTGAACAAGGATAGTCATAGTACCTACTTTGTAAGTCCATGTGAAGTTTAAATAAGTTTACTTGCAGAGTAATAAGAATAAAGTGTGGCACATAGTGCACACATCAATTATTAGCTCTTATAATTATTACACATACATAATAAATTATTAATTTTTACTCTATCATTTTATCTAGAAACTAGTATTTATCTAGATAGAGGTCACTCTGAAAAATTAATACTAAGTTTATTGGAAGTCAACTGATAAAAGCATTTTTTTATTTAAATTGCACTAGGTGTTATACTGTATGTTGGCAAATTGAACTTCAATTAAATATATATATATATAGAAAGAAAAGAAAGAAAGAATTTGTATGGATGCCATTTTTTTCTAATGATGTAACGACTCTTGTAGGTTCTTATCTTCCTTTCTTCAAATATTATTTTCACTAATTGACAGGGAAATTTGACTTATAATACCCAATTTTTTTCTAGAACCAACTTACATTTAACAAATTCTACACTCAGATGTACTAAATACTTTTGGAATATTTTTCCTCTTCCTTTTTTTATATAACATTTTCATTACTTAGTTCTAAGAGCAAATGACTATTATTAAGACCAAATTTTTGTATGCTGTTAGTTTCTAGTGCAGATCATTGCCTCTAGGTGTTGCAGAATTGAAATCAAAACAACTAAATAATTTAGAGGTAAATTAGCAAGTAACTGAAAATAACTTATCACAAACTGTGGTTCATACCAGGCAAGTGGGCTGACGGAATTGGTATAATCTAGCAGACCAGCTGCTTCTATCTTTCCCTTCCTCCCCTCCATCCCCACCTTCTGTCTGTCTGTCTGTCTGTTTCTCCACCCCTCTCTCTCCTGCAAAGACATACACATGTATAAATGACATAGAAATGTATTTATATAATTAAAAAATAATACGACTTCATTTCTCTTCTCCTGAAAAATTATGCCTAAAAACTCCATTAGTGGAAAGCAAACATATAATTGCCATTCTATTCATATCAGTTGGGAGAATTCTGTCCATAAAAAAAGTTGGATGGAGGGTATGGAAAAAGAAGCTTGTCATTTCTTTCTCTTTTTTTTTTTTTTTTGAAACTTTTCATTTCATCTAATTTTCTACTCAGCTATATTCTACTAGCCCAACTCATTTAATCATTTTAAAGGAATTTTTTAAATGGAAAGTTTAATTTGAGTTAATATATGACCTTGGTAATATCTCGTATTGGAAAAAAATAACACAACAAACACTATCTTTTGTTTTCAAACACCAACATAAAGGTGTTGGAAACTCAAGGTGTTTCTAACTCAAAATTATGGAGTTGGAAAAAAATTATGGAGTTGGAAAGGATCTTCTAGATGGCCCTCAGATTTTACAGCTGAGAGAAGTGAGATGCAGAGCGGATTAATCGTCATGCCAGAAACAACACAGAGATTTGTACCATTCCTGGAACAAGAACATCTGTCTTCTTATGCCAAGTTCCATGTGCTTTCTGTGTCTCAACTCAAAACAAACCATCATGGATCATTGGTTCCTGCTAACTTGTTTCTAAGATAAAACATTTGTGTCTTTCACACAAGTCACCCATACTTTGGAGCACAGTGAATGTGGTTCAACTCTATGCCCAATAAGTGGAAGCAAAGGAACACTGAGTTGCAGCATATACCACATTTCTCACATTGTTCATATTTCCAACAAAACCTCACTAGAAAAAGAATGATTGTGCTTAACTTGCCCTTCGTAGAAGAGAGTCCCCGATATCCTGTTCTACCCATTCTAACCTCAAAGAATTCAGGGACAGGTCTCAAATCTCTCCTTTCTCATCCTGATATCTAAAGGTCTCCTTGGTATTATTTTGCTCTTGATGGGAAAATGAAGACCTGACTAACCACTGTCAGTCCAAGAGTGCTCTCTACACACAAGTCCACCCAACAGTTTGCTAAACTATGACATTGCTGAGAGCAAAGCTAGCTCTTAGTTAGTGCCACTTTCCATAAAGTGCCCAGCACCTGATTGTGCCAAATATATTTTAGAGCAAAAAAAAACTATCAACTCAATCAGCTATTGATCTTGTAGGCTGAAAATTAACTTTTTTTCTATTTATTTTGTGTGTGTGTGTTGGGGGGGGGGTAATTTGCTTTTCATTTTCCTTACAAGTTTTCTGGTAAAGAAGTACAGGACTACGCATGAGGGTCTAAGCGCAGACACCGGTATTTAATGGAAAGATTACTTCAAGATGACTTCATAATTTCAAATTGTAATAAATTTTTTTTGGAGTCCTTAATTCTGTTTCCTTAAAGAAAACAGCACTCTACCGCTGACTCAGGATTAGCCTGATATCCATTCCCACAACCCCCACCCCTAGGGGTCTATTTCGCCTGTATTAGCACTTAGGCAGTCATCCATTATAATAGAATCCCAAGATACAGAGACAATTATCTTCCTAAATTAGCTTGTTCCTAATTAGTGAAAAAGAAATACCTAGCCCAGAAGTGTTTATTTTTCTTGCATCTCAACATACACAAATACTATTGCTTTAGCTTTCAAATCAACATTGTAAGTATGATTTCCTTTCTCATTTGGCACCAGTATCTGTAAGCAGTAAAGATATATTAAGGAGTCAAAACCAAGAAAAGTTGTGTAGAGGTGAGCCAATTATAGAAACCAGTGTCACACCAGAGGGCAACACTAAGCTGGTCAGTCTGGTGAAGGACACACATAAACACTGAGGTCAGAGTAAGGCAGGAAAGAAAGCCAGGTGGACAGAGGAGAGGCTGATAGATGTAGAATCAAAAGGTCAGTTAGATAACTGGGACTGGAAATTAAGCTTAAAAAAAACAAAAAAAAACAAAAAACCCTGATAACCAGGAGATTGTCAACTTTGGGGAAAATAAGACAAAAACAAAAAGAATCAGCTTATGCAAGAACTCTTGTTGGATTAATTGTTGATTCAACTGTTCTGGTTGCCTCAAAACTACCTCTATTCCTCTCTCGTCCTGAATGAGACTAGGCCAGAAATTGTAGAAATGGGCACTGAACAAAGCCAGCTGGGGAGAAGAGCATGGAAGCAGGGCATGCCCATCTACCTTATAGATAATTTCTGGAAGATCTGCTGTTACCAGTCTAGAAAAGCCAAATTTGGTTCATGTTGGATCTTGAACATTGGAGTAACAATTCAACCTTAGTAATATTAGTTTACTTATTAATTGAAGCCATGAATTAGCATTTAGAAGGACCTTCAAGCTAACCTTTAAATATCATGGTTTTTTTCAAAGGGATTTTTCCACAGTGCCTTCTTCTGCCAGAGACCCACTCTGGTTTAGAAGTCAAAACAGAAAAATGGGCAGAAATATACATGCAGATTATTGATAAATTGATGATCACAAGTTGGAAGTGGATTTTATTTTTTTTTTTTAAATTTTTATTTATTTATGATAGTCACAGAGAGAGAGAGAGAGAGAGGCAGAGACACAGGCAGAGGGAGAAGCAGGCTCCATGCACCGGGAGCCCGACGTGGGATTCGATCCCGGGTCTCCAGGATCGCGCCCTGGGCCAAAGGCAGGCGCCAAACCACTGCGCCACCCAGGGATCCCCCTGGAAGTGGATTTTAAAGAAATTTTTGGCAGATATAGAAGAAATGACAATAATAACAATACTAACAATAAATAAATTTGTTAATATATAAATAAATTTGTTAAATATAAATAAATTTATAACAATAATAACATTTTAAATAGCTGCATTTATTCATCACCTTATATATTCTGGATATTTTGCTAGATACATCAATACAAAAGTCAAAGGATTTTATCATGCTGCAGGTGTTCTTGTGGTCTTTTAACACAATAGAGTAGAAATTCTAAGATGGAGAATATAGTATAGAGTAAACCATACACTATTTTTGGACAATGGAAACAATTTTTCATGGAGTATATTGAAATATTAGTATGTTAGTGTCCTGAGATACATGCTTTGGGAAATGTAATCAGACACTAAGCACTGGGAAGAAATAGCACTGGGAAGAAATAACGAGACAGAAACCAAATGACTGTAAATATTCCCTTATCTGCACTAAAATAAAATTAAAAGATCAAACCTAGGAGAGCTTGGGAGAAGGAACCTCCTACTGTGCATGGGAATGGCCATTACTAAATTTCATTGTCATTGCTATTATGTTAGGTTTTTCATCTCTATTGCATTATTTTGGTGAACTTCAGATGACCTCCTATCATGGAATATTGATCATTTACTTATAGGTCTCAACTTCCTCGATCACAAATTCTTCTGTCGTAGGAAATTTCAAGAACTTCATTTCTAAGTGGTAAAAGAGCCACCACAATTGCAAGAGTTATGAACAAAGTGACAAGGACATACTGAGGAGAAAGAGCTGATCCTTCCTGCAGGGGGTCACTGGGGCTGGGTTTTATAAAAAGATGACAAAGGAGATGTTCTATAACTCCCACAGAGGCTGCTATGGTTTACTCAGACATTTGGTCCAAGAAAATATTTGAAAAGAACAACTAAGGGAAATAATTATAAAATGGGTTTTGTCACGCTGCTTGCTCGAAAGTTTCTGGTTCATATTTTTACCCATCTTGTAAACACCGCGGATCATTGTGGGACACTTTGTGACTTCACTTTGTCTCTGATGCAGAATGATTGTGGGGGTTAACTTCTTTTTATAGCCTATTTAACTTACCCCTGGCCCAGTTCCACATTTTATCTGAAGCAGCATTCTTCAATTCTGTATCGGGTTCATGGACGAAAAGGGAAATCATTCCAGCATATAGTCCCATTCTCTAAGCCTGACATCAGGTTAGAAAACTCTCGGGAGCGTGAACACAATTTCCCCATAGAATGAAAGCAGCTTGCAACAAATTCCGGTTGGATTGTGGCCGCTGGCCCATGGCTGAGTGATATGAGTTCCCACCTCGCCGGTCCTAGAAAAGGTGAGTGCATGGAGTCTCAGACAACTATAATGATGAGCCGGATATAGTATTGAGTCTATCAATTCCAGATAAAATCTCAGATGGTTGGCAGTTTCCACCACCTTTCCCCCTTCAACACCTATCCCTTAGACCTAACAATCAGAGGAGGTATTAATTCTCTCCCTGGTCAGACTTATTCCAAACTTACCCAGAAGTGAGCAGCAGAGAATAGAGACCATGGTCACTCTCACTGGCTTCTTCATTCTCAGACACATGGAGGGGAAGGGAGGGCTGAGTCCTCTATCTTCCCCGGGGGAGACAAGTTAAATAAAGTTGGACCTTCTCAATAAGTATAATTATATACTTATCTTTTCACTCAAGATTTAAATTAATTACAAAATAAACATAATTGAAAAGCAAAACTACGTTTTACCTGCTGTTGTTTTTATAAGGAATAAAGATAAACCATAAAGTTTCCACTCACAGACTAAAACGTTTCACCATTTACAACCCAATTATCAAACTTACATAAGCTTGATATGTCTTAGAGTTCTCTTTTTTGTTTTTTCTTATTTTTTCCTACTTTATTACATTTGTAGGCAATAGTAAACCTCCAAGTTAATTTCTAGTGCAAGAGATGCTGTAAACAAACACAAAAATGATGAAAAGAGAAATAGCTGAAACTAAAGGCTACGTAAATGAAGTGACCTAAAGCAGAGAGTGAAAGTTGATTATGCCAAAAAATTAACAACATTAAAAGGTAATGAATAGAAAATCACTTGGATCATTGGTAAAAGTGGATATCTCCAGTCTTTCATTATTTCTGAACAGATGTGGGTTGCTAAAACCAGAAGGTATTTCTATATATAAAGAAGAGAGGTCACCAGGCTACACCAGAAAACTTGAGCTCAACTGGTGTTCTAGCAGGAAAAAAAAAATAGAATAAAATTGTTTGAGCTGGATCAGAAGAGTAAAACTCTGGGAAAGAGAGCCGCAGGAAGATTCCACTTTCTCTCCTAAAACTTGTACAATGGCTCATGCCAGTGCTACTCCGGGATTTGACAAAATGTCTACATAATTGTGAAATTTTAAAATGCCTGTTGTAAGTCTTATTTGTTGTTTTTCCTAATTGATTTAGCTGTGTCTTTCTTCTTTCTTTTGAAATTTTCCGGTATTCTACCCTGGACAGGCCAGAGGGAACCCTGTGCCAGCTGCCAGGGAGACTGACATCGTGATCACACATCACACCAATATAATGGTTTCTGCTCCTGTTGGAACACAGGAAAATACAATCTTTGAATTCTACCTTGGCGGAAAAAAGGTAATCAAGTTTATTAATAGAGTGGAAGAACAACCAAACTGTATATAAAAATATTTATTAATTCAATGAATATCTTTTTGAAGTAATTTGTATTTTAGCATATATGTGTCGACTAGTAAGGAATGTGATGATTTCCACCTTTTAACAATCAATTAACATCTTGCTGAAAGTGTTTCCTTTTTGATTTAGTGGCTTTTTGTGTATCTGCCTGTTTTGAAAATAAAAAAATATATAACGATAGCTACTCATATACCTAAAACTCATAGGACAATTTCTTTTGAACTAAGTGTTCCCTTATGTTTGACTAAAGAGTAATAAACAGTTTGATGGATCTCTCTTATTATGGTCTATGGATGAACATATGCAAAGGTAATATTATAATCTATGGAAACAATGTGACCTTATGGAGATTCTAGTTTAAATACTTGGCTCAAAATGCAATGTAAGATTTAAAAATAGAGTCCAAATGGTCCCATGAAAAAGAAGAAAATGTTTAATTATTGCAAAAGCTTTTATCATGACAATATATCTACTCCTTCTGAGAAAAGCATCTTATCATTTTTGTTTATTATGACTTCAGGTAGTACAGTATTATGGTCTTTTCAATGGGAATGTTATTTTCAGAGGTAAAAGTATTATAAATGGCTTCAGGTATAGTGAATGTGTAGAACCTAGGCCATGTATCTGAAAAAAATATGGTGCAGCAAAGAGATACCATATTGGCGGAATCCTTTTCTCTTCCCCACTAGAAGTGTATTGGCAATTCTTCTCTTCCTTTGGATATTCCCACTTGGCTTCAGGCTGGCCATGGCCTATACCTCAAGTGGCTAGTGTAGGTATGTTCCCAGTGTGTAGACTCAAACCTACACCTGACAAGGCCTGTGGAAAGCACCACTACCCCCTCTAACAGTTCACTGCTTCAAAAACTCAATAGCAACAGTTACCCAAAACTGTTTAGGTCCAGACCAGTTTCATCAGCAGGAGCTTTATTTCTGGACAATTTTTTTTAAGATTTTATTTATTCATTCATGACAGACAGAGCAAGAGAGAAACGGAGACACAGGCAGAGGAAGAAGCAGGCTCCATGCAGGGAGCCCGACATGGGACCCAATTCCAGGCCTCCAGGATCAGGCCCTGGGTCAAAGGCAGATGCTCAACCACTGAGCCACCCAGGGATCCTGTATTTCTGGACAAATGTTAACCAACAATCACCACGCTCTACAATGACAATGGAGATAAATACAAAATAAGGGCAAGATTTTAATATCGATATTTTAAGAAATTTGAAAGTGTTTGGTAAGCTATTTTCTTTTTAGTTGAGAGTCCCATTTAGTTTTGCAAATGTATTCCGATAAAATATAATGCCATGAGTTTCTCAACTGGTGAAGTTTAACTTCTTGGTTTTTCTCTAATTGACAATACTTAGTTTGAATATATCCTTCTTTTATAAATGGGTCTCCTGATAAGGATAGATTTCATAAAGGCAATTTTCTTTTCTTTCTTTTTTAGATTTGGAACAGTTTTAGTTTCACAACAAAACTGAGCAGAAAGTACAGAGATTTCTCATATATCCCCAAACCCCACACATACACAGCTTTCCCCACTATTAACATCCTGCACTAGAGTGGTACCTTTGTTACAATTAATGAACCTACATTTTTAAATCTTGTTATAACAAGGTTGCAGAATACTAGGTTAACCTACAAAAGTCAATTGCTTTCTTATATAATAGCAACGAACAAATGTAATTTGAAATTAAAAACTGAATACCATTTACCTTAGCACCCCAAAAATAAAATACTTAGGTATATATCTAACAAGATATGTGAATAATCTATTTGAGAAAAATTACAGAGCTCTGATGAATGGAATCAAAGAAGAAATAAATAAATAGGGAGATATTTTATGTTCATGGATAGGAAGACTCAATATTGTCAAGAAGTCAGTTGTTCCAAATTTGATCTATAGATTTGATACAACCCCAATAAAAAAAATCAGCAAGTTATTTTGTTATTTTCATATCATCAACAAGTTATTTGGGATATCAAAAAATCAATTCTGAAATATATATGGAGAGGTAAAAAAAAACACCTCTAGAATAGTCAATATAAAAACAAAGCAGAAGAACAAAGCTGGAGGACTTCTATTACTTGATTTCAAGACTTACTCTAAGGCTACAGCAATTAAGACAGTGAGCTACTGGAGAAAGAAGAAACAAATAAATCAATGGAACAGAATAGAGAGCCCAGAAATAGATTCCCATATAGTCAACTGATCTTTGGCAAAGGAGCAATGGCAATAAATGCAATGGAGCAAAGACAGTCTTTTTAACAAATGCTGCTGGAACGACTAGA